>NC_056746.1:1071072905-1071320405 GCF_019279795.1 Protopterus annectens
ACATTTAGCAGTTTTATTGTTAACATTGTTCCAATTCGTGTGAGATGGATGAGCTGGTGGTTATATACAATGGTGAGGTATAACACATGGTTGGCAGTAGGTATGCAACAGCAATGTTTGTTTTCTGGAGGCTAATGAGTTGCTTTATAAAGAAGGCTGAGTTTTAAATTAATATTTTGAATGTGCAGATCAAAGTTAAGGTTGTCATCTATTGTTACTCGTAGTAATTTAGTGTGGGAGGCAGCCTCAAGTGTTGTTTTTGTGCAGATAATACAATGAAGGTACTTTTAAAAAAAAACACCTTTATTGAGTTTTCACTTGTGACACAGGCACATTTACATTTATATAAAAGTAATCAAACTGTATTAACAAGTTAAAATTAGCATACATTATGCTTCACATATATTGCTATATATCATATAACCTAGGCAACATTGCATAAATTATTCAATTCCTGTCCCCTTTTTAAACAAGAAACATCTTTATTAAACCATCACTTATAACATAAGCAATCATGCATTTATATAAATGAAAACAAACCACACCGACACAATCCTAGTTACATCACAAACCATAATGACACACTCCCAGTTACAAACATAATACATTACTTATAATCTACCCAATCATTTTCAGTCAAACATTACATGGCTCATTTAAGTCCTGTCTTCTTTTAAACCTCATTCCTCCTCTGTATGCATAGTTCCCACAATTCCCATTTTTTCCTATGTAGCTTGCTCCTACCTTTTTTTTAAAGATTGCACTTCCAGTTGATTTATCTCTGTTACTATATTCACTAATTTTAATATAGTTGATTTAGATATTGAGTTCCATTTTTTAGTAATTGCTTTTTTGGCAGCCACCATAATTAGATACAGCAAGGACTTACCATGCCTAGGCAATTCTGATTCTGTATCATAGCTCAGAAAAATAATTTTCTGAGTCACACCAATCTGCCCACCCAGCATCTCCAACAGTGCCTCCTGAAGGAAATCCTTAAAGTCTGCCAACTCACTGCACTCCCAGAAAATATATTCCCAATTATATCTTTCTTCCCTGTCACATCTTGAACATTTGATATCTACCTGAGGAAAAATTCTCTTGCATCTACTTGTGATATAAAAAAAAAATCTGTGTAAACATTTCCAAGCAAAAGTCCTAAATCTTCTAGATTTTCTTGCATATTTGGGAGACATACATATGTCCTCCTGTTGTTTCTTTGTGAATTGCTTATCCAGTTTCTCTTCTAAATCCTTTCTGACCTCCTCTGATTGATTCTTATAGTTATCATGAAATATTTTATATACTCTACTAATTATTCCTTTTTTAATGGCAGCTTCTGTTTTAGATTCTACTAAAAACTGTACTAGTGTGGTCTTTCATGTAGGATACCCCCTATTTTTTCTGTATGCCTATACTCTGATATCAATTCTTGATAGGGAAGGCAATCTTTAACCTGCAGTCCAAATAAATTATTGGCATCTTCCCACTCTGTCATCTTTCCCTCTCTAGTTATTTGCTCCTAATACATTGATTCCTTTACCAGACAGCGTTTGTATCAGTTTAATCTGGTGTATCATATCTGAAAAGTAGCTGGCTTCTGTAGCACCTGGTGCTGATGTCTGTACTTTCTCTTTACCTCTAAAAATCACAAATCAAGAGCAAAAAAAAAAAGGGGGGGGGGCAGTTAGCAATTACAAAAAGTCCATGATCAGGTACCTGTGGTTCCTGAAATGCAGGATCCAATCAGATCCCATGTCTGTGCCTTGACCATGACCCTCTTTTCTCAGATTTTACTTCAAAAAAAAAGAGAGAGATAGAAAAAAACATTTTTCTTTGAAACTATAGCAAACTGCTTGCTACAAATGTAGCAAATAGTTTCTACAGTTTATAGTATGCACAGCCTGACAGCGTGCTACAGCGCTTAAGTATTAAGTTAAAAAATAAACATTTTTTTGAACTGTAACTATAGTTTATACTCTGCACAGACAGTGTTTAGGTTTTTGTTAGGAAAAGAGAGAGAGAAAAACATTTTTTTTACTTGAAAATATAGCAAGCAGTTGCCACAGTCAGTTTATATCCCACACAGAGTGCTATAGCACTGAGACTTTAGCTTAAAAGATATTTTTTCTTTTAAACTCTAGCAAACTGCTTGCTAAAAATGTAGCAAGCAGTTGCTACAGTTTAATTATTTTAGATGACACAGGGAGCACTACATCACTCTGGTTTGACTGCTTCAAATGCAATATTGACTTTAATAAGCCAATATATTCTCAAAAGTGTCAGGATAGGGTGGCTGAGGTTGTAACCCCCAACACTTTGCAGCTGGGGCAGTTGCCCTCTTCTCCCTACCCTAACTACTCTACTGTACCAAACTGACAGCTTTAGAAAGGTCCAGGAAGATGGATAAGTCAAGGATGTTGTCATGTCTATGTTGATTTATTGTATTGTAAAAGGAGGCTAAAGCCATAGAGCTACTGTGTTAAGGAAGAGAGATGTTTTGGGTGTGGGAAATAAATGCATTTTCTAGGAAATGCTTTAGTAGCTGAGAGTGGGTGCATCTTTCTAAAGTGAGAGTGTGGCTATAGGAAAGTAAATTGATAATTCCACCAATTTTTCATCTTCTTATTATTATTTTCACAATTTGGAAACATGGGATTCTGAAACAGACCTCTTTATAATTATAATTATAATTATATATATGGGATAGGCTATGGCCTTAGCTGACAGTTTTAAACGTTCTGCTGGAAACTGGTCATCTAATAGAGTTGCAGGTTTTAGGTGAGATAGGAGTCTGTATATTGTTTTAGTCTGGGCTGATTCTAGTGGGGGTGTTATTTATTGTATAGTGAAGAATATTTTTTGTGTTATCTGGTAAATTACTTAGAAGTACTGAGACTGTTTTGAAGAAGTGTGCATTGAATTTCTGAGCCACATTTAGGTTAGTGTCATTTAGTAGGGGATTAGGCCGGGTGTTTTTTCCAGGGTTTAAGAGTTTATTAATGGCTGCCCATTATAGTTTGAGGCTGATGATGTTGATTTTCTGGAGGTTTACATAAAAATTATTTCTGTCTTTTTGAGTAAGTTTCTTTGAGAGATTTCTCAACTGCCTGTATGTTTTTGGTTGGTTTGAGTTTTAGCATTAAGCCAGTGCTTCCATGCTTTAACCCTTTGAAGCATTACCTGTTTGGTATTTTTGGTTAGACATGGGGCTGGATTAGATTTGACATGCTTCCTTCTTAGATGTGCACACTTATTGAGGGCTGTCAAAATGCAACAACTGAATTGTTCAACTGCCTAATCTAAAGGCAAGGTTTTTAAAGGTGACCAATTTACTTGTTTGAGAGTAGAGATAAAGGAGGCTAGATTAAAATGTCTAAGATTTCTAACTAGGCTAATTGAGATGGATTTACTGAATTTTGGACTACTGACAGATAACATAAGATGGACATTGATCACTCACTGAATCTGAAAGTGTACCTGTAAGTTAGATTTTATCAGGGGCATTTGTTAGTATCCAGTTAAGAATTCTCTCTCTCTTTATTTGTATGTTGTATCTAGTGGGAGGGTTAACTAGTTGGATGAAACTCATACCTGTCAGCTGTATATAGTTTCACAGAATGTCCAGATTAGTTCCTCATATTTTGTCCCTTTTCTCATAAAACTGTGCTTTTCTTGTAAATTATTGGCAAATCACTGAGGGTTGAAGTCAGAAAATAATGACAAATATTTGCATTTCAGACTTCATATCCTTCAAAAAATTCATGCTAATGCAACACCTGTTATTCTATCAACTTTCTAAGTTTGTAAGAGCAATATTTAAGAAGTGTCCCTATTTTTGTGCCTTTGCCTCCCCTCCCCCAATTATTTATGGCTTTGGCCAGATTTCTTGCTCTAAGAGGTTGAGAGGTATTGTGAAACTAAATAAGTTGATGGGGTTACACTTCTGTTTCTCATTAGTCCAATTACAATTAAAGCCTATAAATATTATTATTTCCTGGGTGATATTTTTTGTGGCCCATGAGAATATCTCTTCAGCTATGAAGGGCTGGAGTATTTAAGATATATAAGATGATTATATATTCTACTAACTTGGACTGAATTTTAGTAGAGTAACTAAAATTTCTGCTTTGTAAAATTTGGGCACTGTATGGGGATAAATCCCATAATAGCTACCAACATGATCCCCGCTATGTCCCCCAAGGCCCATAATGCCTTACTAACCAGCATGGAATCCTTGTGTTATTAAGCTAAATATCATTCTCTTAAGACACTTCGACTACCCCTCCATAAACTAATCATGCATGCACAGGGATTTCAGAGCTTCATCAATACAAAGTCTCTGGAGCGGTTAGTCTGCACCCCAACCAGAGGTAACAAAGTCTTGGCCTTGGTTCTTACCAATATGGGACAGCTCTCCTCCCTACCAATTGTAACCTTTTCCCTGGTCAAATCAGACCACAAATCAGGCAAATTCATCTGACTGAAGCCTGAAACATCCTCCAGTTCCTCAGTACTCAAAGACTATACAAAAGGCTAATCTAATAAAACTGAGTGATGACTTGGCTGCCCCTTCTGCCTTGATAATTCAATTGCTTACATAGAACCCTTTACTAACAAATTCTATGCACATGTAAATAGTAGTATAAATACTTCTGTTCCCTAAGAAACAAATACAACATCAAATTAAAAAATGAACCCCTATAGTGGAACCCTAGTATAAAAACTCTTATAAAATACAAGAAAAAAGAAACTTCACTGCATGAAGAAATAAATCTTACTTGTAAGAAGCTGAAAAGGCTCTCGTTAATCTAAACAAGGACCTATTTAACCAAGCCTTCATTAGCCATGCCAGAAACCACAGAAACAATGCCCAGCATTGTTAGAGCTAATAGTAAATGATATCACATAGGGGTCTATATCATGAAATCGAAAGACGTAAATGTCAAATACGTAATGGTCGACACCTACTACTCGAAATACCTAAACTTTGAACAACGTAAACATCGAAACTCGAAATGTCGAATGATTTTGTTTGGCCCCGCAAACAACACCCGGTGTGATAGCGCCAAAAACATAATATAAAACACACCCAACACATACAGATATCCTTTTATTGCAAGCATACTTCTTTCCTTTTGTGAATCCACACTCTCGCACACATTACCTATCACACCAGGTCCTGTTTTGTCAGTGTTAGCCATAGCTGCTACCGGTATAACGGGTATGCACGCCGAACTACTCTACATATTTATATTTATACAATCTGTTATATTTTAATAATTTACACCATGATACTTGCATGTTATTAAAGATATCTGCATTTTTCTACATTATATCTTACAATAATGTAATTGAAACATAATATCCACATATACTAATTTACATATACTGAGCAACTTCTGAGTGACGTTTCACGTAGTGTATGTGGAATGGCCAACTAAAACATTTCGGTATTTTGTTTTCCGATATTTACTGATTTCGACGTGTAGGTATTTCGACAAATAGGTGTCGACCATTACGTATTCGACATTTACATCTTTCGATTTCATGATATAGACCCTCACATAGCTGGATATATAGGACTTAGCAAATCTGGCAGCATTCATATTCATCATTAGCTTATTGAGATGTAGGAGGTAAAGGACCATCTGATCTCCAATAAAGTAGGTAAGTCACAGATCCCCCTTCAGGGGTATATAAATCACAGAGTAATGGGACAGGACTTCCAGTCTGTCTTGGTAACTAAGGTTCTTAAGACTATATATATATATATATATATATATATATATATATATATATATATATATATATATATATATATATATATACACACATATATATATATATATATATATATATATATATATATATATATATATGCACACATATATTTTGTTTTTTCCAATCTCTGGGGCTTTTCATGCTTTTTGTACTCTATAATGGATTTAATCAATGTTAAATAAAGGGGAACAATAATCTCTCTGAATATAAATGAAATACCTTTTGTTATTAGTTGTGCTAAGTAGAAGCATTTCCTGACTGCAGCTGCCATGTGAAGATCAAAGGAAAGGTAACTGTCAATTAAAGTGCCCAGGTCACTGATTACTTTTTGGTTTACTAAGGGTGTCTATACATATGTTGTAGGTAATTTCTGTTTTCCAAAAAGAAACAATTATACACTTTTTAGCATTCAGTTTAAGCCCATTTTCTGTATAGCAGGTGTTAAATAGTATAAGCACTTTCTAGTAAATGCAGATATCTGAGAGGGTTTTGCCAGTTACATCCAGTTTGCAGTTCTCTGCTAATTTTGTAACTAGATGTCCTGGTAATTATTGTTGAGATCTCAAAAGGAGATGCCAAACAAGAGAGGGTCCAGTACAGACCCTGGGTGATTCTACTGGTTACCATAGCACTATATGAAGTACCTACCACACATTTTAAGTGGGTTTTGTCCTTCAGCCAATTGACTATTATGTGTAAGGATCTCTGTTTAGGGATGTCAGTTTCCACTTAATCATGACATGCGGTATGACATGGAATGCTTTGAGTAGATCAAGATAAGCTTTTTGAACATGAAGGCCACTGTTGACAGCATGGATAATCCTTTCAAAGAGATTAATAAGATTAAATTAGCATGATCTCATTTTAACAAAGTCAAATTGTTGGGAGTCAAGGCTAAGTTTCCTTAATATTTTAATTAATGAGATTGGTTACGATATGCTCCATAATTTTACAGGTCAGACTCTTAATGTTGACTGGTCTGTAATTTCAAGGGTCACTGGTAGTGTTTCCCTTCATAGTCATAGCATTGCACCAGTATTCAGGAACAGTTTAAGGAGATATTCGGTGAGATCCTGCTTGACATTATTTACTAGGCATCTATGTATGTTGGCAGGATCCATGGATAAAGGTGTTTTTGTTTTTTTGATAACACCTTAAGAATATGTTCTTTAGTGGTGATGGAGGTATATGGGATTCTGAGACAAGAGATCTTGGAATAAGTGTTCTATGGATGAAGTCTGTGGAGAACGTGTTTGCTATTATATTTGCAATGTCATTTGGGCTGGAGTTGAGAATCTCATTAAGGAAAAAGTTCAGAGCAATATTAGACATTCTTTTCTTAATTTCTAGCATAGCTAAAAGAAGGATTTGCAGTTATCTTTCACTTCAGAAGCTAATCTCCATTCATTGTTGGCTTTACTGGTCCTTATTGCGATTTTCAGTTTCTAGGTGATATTTTTTATACTTTCATCATTCTAAGAATCTCTAGCCTGTTCAAGAATTATTTTCCTCTTGTTATGTCAGTTGATCACTGAGTGGTAGAGGGATTTTTTTGTAGATTTCTATTGCATTTGAGTTTACCTGGGACTACTAGAGCTATACAGTGGTCATAAAATTCCTTAATGAAGTTTGCTGCTGTGTCAGACATAATAGTAGTGATGTCATGGGTAAATTTAGACATTTCATCATGTTATTGTATTAATAAACACCTTTCTGAAGTGTTTAAATATGGAGACATTGGAAATAGGGGGTATGGTGGTTTTAGAAGTAGATGTCACTAGGATATGGTCTTATTTAATTGGAGTAGGGAAGAATGGGGAAGTGGATGAGATAGAGATAATATTATTGAGCACCAATTCCAGAATATTTTGGCCTCTAGTAGGTTCACTCAGTAATCATTGCTAAGTCCAAGATATGGAGACAGAATAACCAAAAATCCAGACTTATGTATACTAAGTCCAAGACTCCAACACTGAAATTTCACATAATACTCTCTTTTCTCTGGGGTACGGCAAGCTCAGAATCAATATTTATAAGGTTTGCTCCTCCCCCCACCAAGGGATGCAGGTGTGGGGGCTGACCCTGCAAAAAAACCAAGTTTAATGGACAAGTGGAATGTTCAGTATTTACTCTTCTCATGTATTTTCAGTCTTAAGTTTTCACTATTTCATGACTCGGTAATATGAGTCTTGACATTTCAGTAGGGAACCAAGTTCACTCAGTATTTGATCCAGGAAATTCCTATTTATTAAATCTAAAAATCCTTTGCATACCCTACATTAGAGGTGTAGGTGCTCCAGTCTAAGGCTGAATAATTGAAGTTATGCAGGATTATGGAATTATTTATAGAAATTTGTTCAAACATTTCCTAGGATCTATCACGATCATCTGAAGACAAGGATAAAGTTAACATGGTATAAACTGGTAGTGTGTTTTGCAATAGAAAACTGAAGTTCTAGGAAATATGTTTGAGGATCTCTGGGTATCTCACTACATGACATGTGGTCAATGACAAATATGGAAACACCATTGCATTTTTCACCAGGTCTGAAGGCATGTTATGTATAAAACTCAGTTATGTAATGAATGATTTCTTTACATTTAAATCAAGTCTCTGTAAGCATACATACATGGACATGTCCCAGACACAGGTGCACCTCAAGATAAGGTGATGTGTTATTGAGATTCCTGGCTTTGAGAAGAGCCACCTTAATGTGGTCCAGTTTAGTTCTGGATAAACATGGTAAGCTGATATGCCCAATAGATGAACTCTGACTAAAAAGGCTCTAAGGGGCAACAAGGGCCTTTGCAAATATGCAGAAGGCCTTGAATGAGAGATACAGGTCATCCTTTTAAAACAAACACTATCAACTTATTCCAGGCTGATACACACTGTATTCCCAATCATCTTGTATGCACTGGTAAATTGATATGATAGTTTTAGTTCCAAGATATTGACATTTTTATTGCACAAGTGTTACAAAATTCTCATATTCCTAAGACCCATGGTAATTTTTTAGAGGTTCCATAGCTCCAGACTGTGATTTTATTTGGTAATCGAAAAAAATTACTATTCTGTTACCATGCTACTATTTTGATCTATATTGGCTGTGAATGGTTCCAAGACACAGCCTTTTGCAGTTTTGGTGGAAAACGCTCTGGAAGAGGTTATTAAAAATATTAGATCATTTATTTTGTATTCAAAAAACATTTATTTCCAACTTATTGTTTGTAATAATTTCAGAAAATAATTATTTTGTTATAGCAGATATCATTAATTTGTATAGCATTATCCCACAAAACCTTGGTTTATTATGGGATCTGTCAAATTTTTGTAGCTCATTAGACAGGGAAATTAATTTGTTAGGTAAATTGCTTAGCATTATTTGCACACTATTTTTAATGCTTAAAGACAGCTATTTTAATCAAATTAAGGGTGTGCTTCTATACCTAGTTATGTCAATATAGTCATGGCAGAAAGGGAGCATCATTATGTCTATATCCACCTCTTGTTTAGGTTTGTCTAGGTTTACTTACACACCACTGATGACATTGTTTGTATGGAGTGGAAGATTTCAAGATTTATCATTCTGTAATGATTTTTTGAGTACAAATATAATTTTTTTTGAGATTCAGGTTCCTTGAAATCCCATCCAGAGTGATTGTTTTTATCACTATAATTGAAATTAACAAACAGTCATTCAACACTAGGATCTATTGTAAGGAAATGGCTAATTCATATATATATATATATATATATATATATATATATATATATATATATATATATATATCTATATAGTACAAGACTAAGCATTGCGCTTACATAACACAGAAAGTGATTAAAGGAGAAACAATAAAAACAAGCAGGTTTACTGTGTAAGAAAATGTTTTTTTTTTCATAATGAAATATTGCAACTTAAAACTAAGTTTTTAGATAGAGGTTATCCTGAAAGCCTTATTTTTGAATGTGAAAAAGAAGTTGCAGATTCTAGGGCTACCACATATAAACCAGTAGCTTCTGATGCTAAAGGCACTAATTACAACAATGAACACCACAAAGAAAAGGGTTTAAATTTCTTTTGTTTTGACATAAAGCCTTGATACACCTGCTGTTAGAGATGTTATTGCCCAAAATTTGGGGATTCTACTAGCTAATGAGGATATTAAAAATGCATTCAACTAATATTAGGAGCATTACAGCACATCTATAGTCCATGATTTCATCTAATACTAAATGTTCTTAAAATAGTACAAACTACATAAACATTTTTTGTATAAAAAAGAAAAAAAAAACAGTCACAATATTTATATATACTAGTTACAATAATAAAAGAAAATAAAGTATAATATCTATTTACCTTCATCCTCCTCATCCTTTGCTCCATAACCAAAAATATAATTTCTTTACATGTTTCAGTTTATTCCTTTTTTGATTTAATGACCTCCCATATACTCCTGTCCACATTTTTAACAAGCAGTTTAACAGTATTTGTCCATTTTGGCATCTATTTATAGTCCCCCATGTGAAGATATGTGAAGGCTACCAGCCTAGCTAGATAGGATTTTGTAGATAATTATGTCATTTGTAAATATTAATGCAAGCCACATGCTTGTTCTCTTTGTTAAATGTTGAACTTCAAAAATGTAACCACATTGTACTGTGCTGGAGGAAAATCTGATAAGTCAAGCATTGTATAATTGTTTGCTCTCAAAACTCAGAGCCAAGATGTCTGGATGAAGGAGTTCTTGATATTGTTTTGAGACCAGAGTTAATTTCTAGAATTTGCATGCATAATGTCTTTTATTGTTGTAGCTTCCTGACCAAGTGCAAGATCAAAAGGGCTGCTAAACTCTGAGTTTCTGTTAGCCTGAAAACCAGAGAAAAAATTATGTAATCCAGAATGAGTCAGTAGTACTTTGCTATCAATTTAAGGACAGAGAGACTCAGAGCATTGGCATTTGTCTTCAGAACATCCAACATCACCAGCACTGCTTTGCTATATATGTAAGTTTATTTTTAGAACTGTGACTGCTCTTAGATATAGCTAGGAAATAGGAAGATTAGACTAGTTGTTTTTTCTGTATTGATGTTAGAAATATTCTACAGTATTATTTTTAGCATTTTCCTGTGATCTCTGAACTCTTAACTAGCACTGTGTAGTAAGAAGTATTGTCTTGTGTTTTTATAATTAATTATTCAATATTTTTTAACCTTTCAACTGTGGCTGTTTGGTGTAGAGATATTTTAACCTCTAGAGTACATTGCATATATATATAGTGATACTATTGTACTAAGCCACTCCAATGAGCCTTGAGGTTCAGTTATACTTACCATTTGGATACTAATATTGCACAGTAATAATTGGACACCCTTTAGTAAGGGCCTTATTAGTAGTTGATATTAGTGATTGGTGGCAGTGATTTCTACCTTATAGCCTGGCAGAGAAGGGGAACATAGCTGGAGAACCTGTGCCAGCCTTGCCCAGGAGTGTCTGTGTGTTTGTATATAACTCATATATCAAAGTGTGTGTGTGTGTTTCAGCTATTTAGGCAGGGACACAAAGCACTGGTTGGCCAGAGAGGGTGTTGGAGGTTTTAGCTTGACCACTAGGTTGAGATGTGGACCCTGTAGCTGTGCCAGTGGGGAGACTTACTGGGGATCTAGAGAGAAAGGGAAAAACCAGCCCCAGACTGACTGTGATCTCTGTGTGCTCTTAAGGGAAATTGTACTTTACTGTGTGTGTATTTGTTATCCTTCCCAATGTGGACACCCCTCACTGGTGTTAGTGGTGAGGATTGAAACTCCTTGATTGCTGAGCCAGTGCACAGGCATCGCACCCCAAAAATGCTATTATGGAGCTTAAAAATATGGGAGAAATAATTAGCTTTCAGCAGGGAATATATCCTATAAGTAAAGATTAGAACAGTGGGACTGTATCAAGGGGTCTATATCATATCATAGTAAACACTATTAGTCAAATGCTTATTAGTCGAACACTAATATGAGAAAAGTCTAAATGTCAAAAGAACGTTTCAGCAAAATGTTTTGCTGGAAAAGCAACCAGTCGCCCATCATCAGGGATTTTTCCTTTCCCCACTGTAGTGTGATCTCAGAGTTGGCATATTTAATTAGGGGTGTGTGGGGATTTTAGTCCCCCACATTGGGGAGTGTGGAGGGTGTAGCCCCCACTAGAATGGGTTTTATTTGGTGATGTTTTTGTGTAGTTCGCTGGGTTGGCTAACTAGCTTTTAACCCAGGGAAAGTTTTCACTGAAATGTTCATTCGACATTTAGGGTTTTCCCTTATTAGTGTTCGACTAATAAGCGTTCGACTAATAGTGCTTTCGATTATATGATATAGATCATATCAAGGGAACCTAGAAGGGAAAGTATAACAAAAGAAGGTAGATTTCTGAAAGAATTTATGAAAACATTTGCTATGTAAGATGTGAATTCAGTAACAGGAACTCAAACAGAATTTACTAATTATTTCCCAATTTACAGTAACTGAGCTAGACTGGATAGAAATTATATTTCACAGGAACATGTGCATTTAATTAAAAGTGTTGGCGTGCATTCAATAACTATTTCAGATCATCTACCAAAAAAACCTAAGATAAAAAATGCAGGTTAATGAAGTAAAAATGAGGAAACGGTACTTTCCCACATACATGTTAAAAGGATAGGGATTTAAGGAATGCATAGTGGAAATTGGCTGGGGTTATTAAGGAAAATAAAAATGCCTTCAGAAAGAATAGCTAGTGGTGGGATAAAATGAAAATGGTGTTTAAATGGGGTAGTAATAAAAGAGACAGAGGTATTGTTAAATAATACAAATTATTTACATGGACTGACTAAGGTTAAAGTTTTGTAGAATGAGGGAATCTCATAGAACAAGAAGAGGAATAACTGTAGGTTGCTGAAGAGAAAATAAGGGAATATTTGGAATATATGCATGCCTCTCAGCTGTCCAGATTTTCCCAGGATGTCCAGATTTTTGACTCATATTTTTGCTTTGTCCCTCATAAATTTGTGTGGTTTCCTGGATTTTTGTGGCAAATCAGTGAGGTCTGAATTCACTAAATAGTGAAAAGAATTTGAATTTCAGACTTCATATCCTTTAGAAAATTCATGTTTTTTAAGATCAATATTTACCATTTGCCCCTATTTTTGGCTTTGTCCAGATTTTTGTGCTAAGAGGTTGAGAGTTATGAATATGTGCAAGAGTTTACAAAGATTGCTGTTAATAAATTATTTTTGATAACAACTCCAGAGCACATAAACTTTTAATGCAGTGACTTAGGCAACAGAATTTAGAAAGTCTTATCACCAAACCTAGGGAGCCTATGACAAGAAGAATAAATAGAAATCCTATAGAGAGGTATTAGAGAGATATTTCTGAAATTTTATAAAAAAGTTGTATAAAGCAGACAAATGTGGAAACCAAGAAAGACTACAAATGGAATTATTTATGGGAGACTTAAATAGGTAAAGCTTAGAGGAAGATGAGACTCAAAAACTAATTGTTAAGGTAGGTGGAAATGAGATAAAAATTGTGATGCATCATCAATCTGCTATGAATTCTCCAGGAACAGCTAGTATTCCTGTGGAAATTTGAAAGTTAAGTGGGAAAAAAGTGATAAAGATCTGGAAGAGTTTGTTTAATAGTATTTAAAAAGGATAAGAAGCACCAGCATCTTGGAATAAATCTTTGGTAATTGTATTAATGAGGGTAAAGACCCATTAGTACCAGCCTCATATGGACCCATTTCAGTTTTCAACCATGATAATAAAGACTTTATTTGTATACTAGCTCAGCAAATGGCAAAGGAGATACCAAAATAGGAAGGTGCAGTGGTGCAGCGGTAACATTGTCACCTCACAGCAAGAGGTTCTCCGGTTCGATTCTCGGCTGGGGTGCCTTCTGTGTGGAGTCTGCATGTCCTCCCTGCATTCGTGTGGGCTTCCTCTGGGTGCTCCAGTTTCCTCCCACATTAAAAATACATGCATCTGGAGCCTTTCTCCCTGGGCCTCCACTGAAAATTGGCTTCGTTCCAAGTCGGACTTTCCCAGTTAACAAATGATAAAATAAAAAAATAAAAAAAAAAATTGATAGATATGGATCAGTGTGGCTTTATGGAGGGAAGGCAAACATTTGACAACATTAATAGAACAATTATGATCCAGATGGGAAACAGAATATAAGAAAATGCCACTTTTGTTGGTGGGTCTTGATGCAGCGAAAGCATTCAAGAGATTAAGCTGGGATTTTATGAGTTGGGTAATGGAACCATTTGGATCCCTTGATACAATAAGGTTAATGATAAGGATATATAAAGAACTGGAGGCAAACATTAATTAAAGTGGGAAGGTTCCTCTCTGATAAGTTGTGTTTGAACAGAGGAACAAGGCAGGGGTGTTCTCTTTTCCTTTGTTATTTGCTTTATATTTACTGCACTAGCAAAAAAATTAAGGGGCTCAGAAATTAAAGGATATAATTGGCATGGTAATGAAGAAAAGCTTGTTTTATTCACAGATGATATTATTTTGTACTTGATAAATCCAGAAAAGGACATCTAGGTCTTGTAGAACATTTTGTGACAAATTCATGTCTTTTCAGGATATAAAATTAATGAAGATAAAAAAAGAAGTTATGTATTCACCATAGTGTTCCATGTGTATTGTCCATCTACGCCTTCATTCTTACTAGGTTGGGTTCGGATCCGATCCTTGGATCCATCTTGGCCTTTATATTCAAGTGTGAGGTCTTCTGCTAGCTTGTGGCTCAACCCTATCCCAGCATGCACTGTAATCTTCCCCAGATTTTGTTTGCTGCTATAAATATGAATAAAACTGCAAGGAACCACCATGAAAAGTAAAAAAGGTTTAATATGAAACGAGCGCTTTCACGCACACTCAGGTGCGCTTCATCAGGTTACAATTAGACAAGGAAAACCACTCTCTTATATACAAAAACAAATTTCAATTAAGCAATCCATAGAGCAGTAATTAGGCAATTAGAACTATAGTGATTCCAAAATTTAAAGGAGCAAAAGTTCTCAATAGCTGCCAATGCCAGAACTCAAGCATACAAATACATTGCAAATAAAACAGCATGGTTTATAACCAATAAAAATAATAAAAATAGAATATATATCATATATTATATGCATATTTTCAGTATTGAAACTTCTCTACACATTGTCCATAAACTTGAGTAACAAAATTCGTCAAGCAGCATATACTGCGAACCAAGAATAATATTTGGTTAAAATCATTTATCATATACTAGCGTACCAGTCAGAAACCCTGATATAAAATATTAGTATTTAATATTAGTGCCCAAAATCACTGTTTACTAACCTGACTGGGAAATATATTACCTATACGCTAAAGAACCATGCCTCATATTTAGCGGCAAGATGGTGGGTCCATCATAGGATTAAAAATGTTCCATTACTACGGAATCATGCCCAAATAATTTTTTAAAAGTATGTAAACAATGCAAGATATTACTTGATGCCTAACATCGACAGGTTAGTCATACATATAAATTGAAACAATTATCAGTCAGATCAAGATTCAAGGATGTTAAGGATACATAAAAACTAAAACATAAAACAAACACATATTAAGTATACGTTCATATCTTATATGGTTATCTATTTATATTCATGTAGTAAACATTTCAATTAATAAAGTTTAAACTACTTAATATTATGTGTTGATCTCATAATGAAATTACTAAATACAACCATATATGATAAAAATACAAGCAAAAACTCCTAAAACCATGACCAGACATGGATAATACCATGCTTATATATGGTGGAACAATAGTATAGAAATATAACAATATAAAACCTAGGTCATATGCAGGGAAACCAGAGAATGAGGCTAGCATATGATGTATAAGGTTGTTACAACGATGACTAAGATTATTAAAATAAGCTTTCTATATTAACCTGAAATGTTATGATAATTAATATCCAGGTTAAATGAGAAGAGAAGGTGCAGCAAATTATCTTATGAAGACCCTAAAAGGACAGGGCGAATACTAACCATTGAGTTGAGTCCTGGTTCAACATGGGCCTTTAGTCTCAGTATCCATCTTAGTTCAAACATCTCAATGGTGCCTATATGGTCCCCTTCTCTTCTGTTAGGATTTACAACCTGCAATACCAAAAAGCTAAAACTATGCTGAGGTCTATCATGACAATGCATGGCTAGGGCATTTGTAAGATTGTTCTTTTTTATATCGTATGCATGGTTTTATATACAATCCTTCAATCTACGTGATGTCATCCCTACATAGTATGCATCACATAGATTGCAGGTTGCCAGATAGATGACATTATTTGTGTCACACGTAGCATAGAAGGTAGGTTTAAAGAACATATTTATACCTGGAATATCAAAATTTTGAGTTTTGGTAATGTATTTACATAGTGAACATCTACTACATGGGTAAGTACCTGTCTTAAAGTTTGCTGTTATATCGACAGGAGGAACATCTAATTTTTCTTTACAAAGTAACCTCTTAATGTTTAGGCAGTTGTTGAACCTAAATGTAGGTTCCTTCCCAACCAATTGTGACAAAAATGGGTCCAAGAGCAATATCTTCCAATTTCCTCTAATGATCTTAATTAATTGCTCAACATCATTGGTATATTTAATCCCATATGCCATGCCCTTCTTGCTCTCTCTTGTATAGGGAATACGACCTTCCCTTCTTTTACAGATTGGTATTTCAAATAGAGTATTTGTTACCCTGCTGACAAAATCAGGAGGATAACCCCTATCTATAAAGTATTCTGTTTGATATTTTATTAATTCCATAGCATCCTGCTCATTGCTACAGAGTCTAAGTATTCTGGTCATTTGTCCTTTTACAATATTACGAAACACATAACGTGGATGTAAACTATCATAATGTAAGATACTGTTTTTCCAACATGATTTTTTTATATAAGGTGGTAGTTAAGCTGTTATTCATCTCCTTTATGATAGTAATGTCCAGGAAGTTTGCACTTGCAATGGAGTATTCATAGGTAAAGCTAAAGAATGAGGTGGTAGAGTTCATATAACATATGAACTCCTGCAACATATCTATGCCACCATTCCAAAACATCAAGACGTCATCTACAAAGCGCCTATATAGAATGACGTTCCTAAACCTGGGGTCATTAAATATGAAATCTTTCTCCCATTGATAAACCACTAGATTGGCGTATGCATTAGCACAGGGAGTGCCCATGGCCACTCCCCATGTTTGTGCATACACCTTGTGGTCAAATAGAAAGATGTTGTTATTCAAAACCAAATCAAGTAAGCAACAGATATTCATTAATTCATTACTATCAATAGTGCCAAGTTCGACGAGATGAGATCTTATGGCATCAAGACCATAGTCATTAGGGATGCTGGTAAATAAACTTTTGATGTCCAACGTAACTAATAGGGTATCTTTATTGATGTTATTCCTTACTGAGTCATGTTTAAGGTCACACAAAAGATCATAAGTATTTTTCAAAATGGTAGGAACAGCATTTACCATAACACCTAATTTAGATTGCACATATAGCGAGGCATTTTCTGTAACCCAATGTTCGCCAGATACTATTGGGCATAATGGAGGAGGGTCTTCATTTTTATGCAACTTGGGTAATCCCTTAATTAAGGGGATCAGGGGGGAATCTATGATTAAAAAATCATAAAGTGCTTTATCTATAGATCTAGTCATAAGCAAATCATATATCGTGTCATGTACGTAGTTAATAATGGATGTTGTTTTTGACCTATCTATTAGCTTATAGGCCTTATCATTGCTAAGCATGTTATACATTAATTCTTTGTAGAAGCAAGTATCTAATGCAACAATCCCCCCTCCCTTGTCAGCTGGTTTGAAAACTATGCCTGTGTCACGGCAAAGATGGTCAAGTGAGCACTTTTGTGCATGATTCAAATTTACAAAGATGCCCTTATGTTTCTCCTCTTCAAAGTACAAATAAAATTCACGCTCACAAGCACGCATAAAACATTCAACAAAATGCGGCATTGGGGGTATGTAACAGCTTTCCCTCTTACATAGCTGGGTATTGTAACTAAAATCAGCATTATCAGATAGATTGTCCTTAAACAGTACCTTTAAAGACAGTTTTCTTGCAAAAAGACGCAAACCTATGAGCGTATCAGGTAACGTACTTCCTTTAGAAGGGATGAACGATAAGCCTTTGTTCAAGATAAACTGTTCATCTATGGAAAAAGTCCTAGAAGTCAAATTGAAGAATAAACAATTCAGTTCCTTGCTTTCCTTCTTGGTTCTGGGGTTTCCCCTGACATTTTTCTTTTTACTCTTCCCCGACTGACTGAGCGCGTACGTACTGCGCTCTTGTAAGGAAGGGGGAAGTTTAAAGACATGGGTGCAGCAAAGATGTTTTTTGAGTTACTGGCTTTAGGTCTAGCACCCAAATTGTCAGTGCTGGTTAAGCCCTGTTGATTGCAAGGTATAGAGGCATTAGATAGACTGGGCTCTCGGTCAATGGTATCAACTGTTTGATCATCATTCAGCGGACAAGCAACCAAGGATTCAGCAGAAACATCAGGCTCAATATTCATCACCTGTGAAATCTCCGATGTATCAACAGACTCAGATCCCTCTTTTTGGTTTGCTCTTGGCCAGACAAAGATGCGACCCAATTGAAAATCCTGGTAATCGCGTCTTAGTTTCTTAAGTTTTATTTGCTCTAATTTATTACTGTAAAGAGCAAGTTGCTTGTTCATGTTATGGATTTTCGAGGTACAGAACTCAGTTTTATAGTTCATGGTGATGAATTTGTGTTGTTCTTCCACCTTAATTAAGAGGTCAGCCTCAATAGGAGAAAAGTAATCTAGTAGCAGATGTATATACTTATTCCCAAATTCGATGTTGAGTTGTTGCCACTTCCGTAGTAGCTCCGGGTGGCTGTCTCCGTAACTCGGCATTCACAAGACCCGCATGCCACGCGGAACAACCTTAAAATGAAGACAGGCTTGCAAATGTCTCTTTTGCCAAACAAGCCTGTGTAGCTGATATAAATCATTCTCTAGGTTTCTCAGCCAACCAAAAAAGTCATGTAGGTTTTCATTGCTATTAGAAGTTATTACAGATGTATCACATTTAACATCCAGGTTCAAGAGCGGATTATCTTTTTGATAAAACAAACAATTCCAACTATCGGTTCCAGAAGTACCTGTTGGATTGTAGTCAAGTTCAATGTTAGGCACATCCATCATGTAACGGTCGGCTAAGCAGAGAAACAACAAGATTATTAGCAGCAAACAAACACCGACCATTCAAAGGTTCCTTCCACCACGATCGCCAGACAGGTTTAAAGATGAATAAAACTGCAAGGAACCACCATGAAAAGTAAAAAAGGTTTAATATGAAATGAGTGCTTTCACGCACACTCAGGTGCGCTTCATCAGGTTACAATTAGACAAGGAAAACCACTCTCTTATATACAAAAACAAATTTCAATTAAGCAATCCATAGAGCTGTAATTAGGCAATTAGAACTATAGTGATTCCAAAATTTAAAGGAGCAAAAGTTCTCAATAGCTGCCAATGCCAGAACTCAAGCATACAAATACCTTGCAAATAAAACTGCATGGTTTATAACCAATAAAAATAATAAAAATAGAATATATATCATATATTATATGCATATTTTCAGTATTGAAACTTCTCTACACATTGTCCATAAACTTGAGTAACAAAATTCGTCAAGCAGCATATACTGCGAACCAAGAATAATATTTGGTTAAAATCATTTATCATATACTAGCGTACCAGTCAGAAACCCTGATATAAAATATTAGCCTTTAATATTAGTGCCCAAAATCACTGTTTACTAACCTGACTGGGAAATATATTACCTATACGCTAAAGAACCATGCCTCATATTTAGCGGCAAGATGGTGGGTCCATCATAGGATTAAAAATGTTCCATTACTACGGAATCATGCCCAAATAATTTTTTAAAAGTATGTAAACAATGCAAGATATTACTTGATGCCTAACATCGACAGGTTAGTCATACATATAAATTGAAACAATTATCAGTCAGATCAAGATTCAAGGATGTTAAGGATACATAAAAACTAAAACATAAAACAAACACATATTAAGTATACATTCATATCTTATATGGTTATCTGTTTATATTCATGTAGTAACAGAATTTAGAAAGTCTTATCACCAAACCTAGGGAGCCTATGACAAGAAGAATAAGTAGAAATCCTATAGAGAGGTATTAGAGAGATATTTCTGAAATTTTATAAAAAAGTTGTATAAAGCAGACAAATGTGGAAACCAAGAAAGACTACAAATGGAATTATTTATGGGAGACTTAAATAGGTAAAGCTTAGAGGAAGATGAGACTCAAAAACTAATTGTTAAGGTAGGTGGAAATGAGATAAAAATTGTGATGCATCATCAATCTGCTATGAATTCTCCAGGAACAGCTAGTATTCCTGTGGAAATTTGAAAGTTAAGTGGGAAAAAAGTGATAAAGATCTGGAAGAGTTTGTTTAATAGTATTTAAAAAGGATAAGAAGCACCAGCATCTTGGAATAAAGCTTTGGTAACTGTATTAATGAGGGTAAAGACCCATTAGTACCAGCCTCATATGGACCCATTTCAGTTTTCAACCATGATAATAAAGACTTTATTTGTATACTAGCTCAGCAAATGGCAAAGGAGATACCAAAATAGGAAGGTGCAGTGGTGCAGCGGTAGCATTGTCACCTCACAGCAAGAGGTTCTCCGGTTCGATTCTCGGCTGGGGTGCCTTCTGTGTGGAGTCTGCATGTCCTCCCTGCATTCGTGTGGGCTTCCTCTGGGTGCTCCAGTTTCCTCCCACATTAAAAATACATGCATCTGGAGCCTTTCTCCCTGGGCCTCCGCTGAAAATTGGCTTCGTTCCAAGTCGGACTTTCCCGGTTAACAAATGATTAAATAAAAAAATAAAAAAAAAATTGATAGATATGGATCAGTGTGGCTTTATGGAGGGAAGGCAAACATTTGGCAACATTAATAGAACAATTATGATCCAGATGGGAAACAGAATATAAGAAAATGCCACTTTTGTTGGTGGGTCTTGATGCAGCGAAAGCATTCAAGAGATTAAGCTGGGATTTTATGAGTTGGGTAATGGAACCATTTGGATCCCTTGATACAATAAGGTTAATGATAAGGATATATAAAGAACTGGAGGCAAAAATTAATTAAAGTGGGAGGGTTCCTCTCTGATAAGTTGTGTTTGAACAGAGGAACAAGGCAGGGGTGTTCTCTTTTCCTTTGTTATTTGCTTTATATTTACTGCACTGGCAAAAAAATTAAGGGGCTCAGAAATTAAAGGATATAATTGGTATGGTAATGAAGAAAAGCTTGTTTTATTCGCAGATGATATTATTTTGTACTTGATAAATCCAGAAAAGGACATCTAGGTCTTGTAGAACATTTTGTGACAAATTCATGTCTTTTCAGGATATAAAATTAATGAAGATAAAAAAAGAAGTTATGTATTCACCATAGTGTTCCATGTGTATTGTCCATCTACGCCTTCATTCTTACTAGGTTGGGTTCGGATCCGATCCTTGGATCCATCTTGGCCTTTATATTCAAGTGTGAGGTCTTCTGCTAGCTTGTGGCTCAACCCTATCCCAGCATGCACTGTAATCTTCCCCAGATTTTGTTTGCTGCTATAAATAGTGAGTCATAGAAAAAGGACCAGGGTCAATAGAAGAAGGTCAGAGATTCAGGTTCTCCAATTGTATAGAGTCGGTCTTTCAGGAATCAGAAGAGTAGGGGGAATAAGGGTGGGATGTAAGAATGAAGACAAAGATGGACAACACACATGGAATGTTATGGTGAGTACATAACTTCTTTATGTGATGTTGTCCTATCTCACCTTCAAGCATCCCTAGCACTTATCATCTTGGGTGGCTCAAGGGAGAATATTCCACAGAATCGTGAACCCAAAGGAGGCCCTATTCCTGGAGGTCAAATCAACTTTGTAATGACTGATAAAGGTATGTGGTTTTGCCCATGTTGCTGCTGCACAAATGGTATCAATTGGTAATCTCACAAGAAAAGCTGAAGAGGTTGGAATGGCTCTTGTAGAGTGAGCTTTAACTCTTCCGCAAAGATCCTTATTCTGAGACTTATAGAAAAGGTTATGCAATCTGAAAGCCATTTTGAAAATATCACCTTGGAAATGGGAGAACCTTTCTTTGAGTCTGAAAAGGAAATAAATAGCTGGTCGGATTTTCAGAAATTCCTAGTTCTGTGTAAATAAAAACATAATTGTATGTGCACATCTAGTCAATATAACATATATTCTGCCTTATTCTCATAATTTGGGAAGAACACTGGCAGCTCTCTTGTTTGTTTAAGACTTGACTCTGACAGTATTTGGGTAAAAAGGAAGGATTTGTTCATAAGGACACCCTGTCATTATAGAAAAGTAAGTATGGGGATTTTATAGACAAGCCTTGCGACTCCGATACTCTTCTAGCAGAGGTGATTGCTACTAATAGGATTGTTTTCCAGGTTAAAAATTTGAGTTCACAAGATGATGCAGGTTCAAAAGGAGGAAATATTAAATGGGATAAAACAAAATTGAAGTTCCATGGGGTTGGAGGATCTTTGGTAGGGGGTCTTAACAACAAGGTACCACTAAGAAAGACTTTGTATTGCCTATGAGACATAATGTTTGAGCCTGATTCACCAAGATGGAAATTAGATATAGCTGCTAGCTGAACTCTAATGGTAGCTGCAGCTGCACCCTCATTGAAAAGTTTCACTAGGAATTCTAGAATGGAATCAACTGGGGCAGAAAAAGGGTCAATGTGGTTATGAGAAGCCCATAAGGAGAATCTTTTCCACTTGCTCTTATATATCTTTCCTGTTGAAGCCTTATGAGAAGAAATTAGAATGTGCTTCACTGAAGAAGATAGATTTGGAAACCTGGCTATAGTAGGAATCAGAGCAGCCAAGCTGTCAGTTTGAGGGGCTGAAGGGAGTATTCCTGACATGTGAGTCAGAAGGTCTGGAACTGAGTCCGGAATACAAAGGTCCTCCAAAGATGAGGCCACAGAAAGGAGATCTAGATTTGATGAGGCCAGTATGGGGTGAAGAGTATCAAGTCCCCTTCCAGGCAATTAGCTTTTTGAAGAACTTTGGGAATTAATGTGAAAGGAGGAAAAGCATAGATAAGACCCAAGGGCCAATCGTGAACAAGTGCATCCCTTGGCAACTCTCCCAGAGGGGGGATAAGGGCAAAGTAGCTGCTGCATTTGGCATTCGTGAATTGGGCAAAAAGGTTGCAGCATGGCTGGCCTCATTTGTGGAAAATATTTTCCGTTACTTCTTGTTTTAGGGACCAATCATGAGGCATCAGATTCACTCTGCTGAGTTTGTCCACTATCATGTTGGATTTCCCTGGGATGTGCATTGCTATCAGAAAACATTGGGAGGAGATTGCCCACTGCCATACTCTCAGGGCCTCCTGACAAAGGGATAAGATCTTGTTCCTCCTTGTTTGTTTATGTATCATACAACTAACATGTTGTCTGTCTGTAGTGCAATAGTTCCCAACGGAAGAGAGTCCTGGAATGCTTGCAACACTAAAAGTACCGCTCTCATCTCTAAGACATTGATGTGCAAGTGAGCCTTGTGATCTTTCCAGGTGCCTTGGACTATCTTTCCCAGATAATGCCCCCACACCCTATCTGGGAAGCATCCGTGGTCACTGTGGTCAGTGGTTGGGGGGGGAGTACAAATGGATGAACTAAAGTTACGTAAGTGGAATAAAGCCACCAACAAAGGTCCTTCTTGCAAGTTTCTGTTAATAATAATGTCTTGTGAGACATTGATAGGTCTTGCATAGACCACTGAGTGGACAGTAACCACTGTGGAATTCTCATGTGCAGGTGTGCTAGTAGGATCAGAACTATCACTACTGCCATGATTCGCAGGACTTTTAGGACTATCCTTGCTTGTACTTTCCTCTTTATTGTAATGCCTAGGTGAGAGCAAAGTTGTAAAGTTGTGTCTCTTTGCTTGTATTAGTAGATGCCTGGTTGTGGTGGTTAGGAGCCAGTTGTCTAAGTATGGAAACACCTGGAATCCTAGATGTCTCAAGTGAGCCGTGACGGCTGCCATATATTTGGTGAACACTCTGGGGGCTGTAGTGAGGCCAAAGGGCAGAGCTCAAAACTGGTAATGACTGACTCCCAGCCAAAAGTGCAGAGCACATCCAATTTTCTTTTCCTAGGAATGGGAGTATCGACTGCAGTGTCACCATCTGGAACATTGTCTTTTTTACTGATTTGTTTAGAATGCTGAGCTCCAGAATTGGTCTCCAGTCCCCTGTTTTCTTTGGAACAAAAATAATCTTGAGTAAGTTTTGGATCCTATTTGCTCTGTGGGGATTGTTTGGATGACTCTTTTGTCTAGCAACATTTGAATTTCTACAGTTGCTTGTTCCTTTTGACTGGGTGGAATGTCCGGAACCTTTTTTACCTTTGGAGCAGGAAGGGAAAAGGTGATGATGTAACCTCTGGATATGATGCTTTGTACCCATCTGTCTTTTGTTATTCATTGCCAGGCTTTTGGGCACAAAGATAAGCAGCCTCCGACTGCCTCCAGAGATGGACAGACAAGCCTCCCTTCAGGAGCACTGGAAGGGCTTACCAAAGAAAGAAAGAATCTCTGTTACTCTGATTCTGCAGATCTCCTCTGCCATTTGGTCAGCATCTTCCATTAATTCTCCCCCCTGTGCCCCTGGGAGATGATTCACCACGTGTGTCTTCAAAAGATCTCTCAGAGTTTTGGAACCACATTTTGCCACTTCCACTCTGACCTTTGGAGTAAGGTCTTGTAGGCATGGAAAAATGGGGTCTACTATAGATGCACCTCCCCACACCCCCTTTAATTTAAATACGCCAACTCTGAAATCCCACTACAGTGCAGAAGATGGAAATCTTCCCATTCTGCATTATACAGAGATGCCCATTCTGCACATTTGAAATTCCAAAACTTGATCATATGGTCTCAGACAATAAGAGTAAAACCAAACGAAACAAACCAGAAACAAAAAATGGACTTGCTCGACGAAAGTTTAATGAAAGACAAATAAATCCACAAAAAACGAATGTCAGATAATATCAGATAAGCACTTTCGTTTGGCTCCTGCCAAACATTTTCAAACAGTTTACACATCACTTCCTGCTGGTTAAATAATTTTTATCAGTGATGTAAGCAATTAAAACCATTCAAAATGTTAAAGAGGCAGCATGCCTGCATAAAAGAACCTTTAAAAACAATGCAAACAAAACAGTTTTTTGCAATCAAAACAATTTTTGTGTATACCGAACAGATGGTCAATAAATGTACGCACAAGAAACATATGCACAAGAAACATATGCATGTGTGTGCATAATAACTGCATGTAAAAAATGCAAAAAATGCAAAAAAATGCACACATAGGAACAGCGTATAATGTGCGCTCGCAAATCCAACCGTGTGTACAAGGATGTCAAAGAATATATAAGGTATGTAAAAAATGTGTATAAGAATGTTAAAATGTATGTGTATGAATGGGAGTAAACATCACTTGTATCAACTTACAGTAAATTAATAATAAATAATAAATAATTATAATCTTGTTTACTATATAAAGTATTATGTATAAAATAATATATACAATAATATATTAACTTCTCCTCAAAACTAATGCTAGCAAGGGAGAACATGTATAAAATACTAAAACTATATTCACAATACTCTGTTACTAAACTCAAAATAATCATGAATTAGAATGTTTGTGTTTGTTGATTCATATAAAATATAAAAATATAAATTTGAAAAATGTAAAAATGAAAAATATAAAAATATAAAAATATAAAAAATATAAAAAAATATAAAAATATATAAAAAATACAAAAAATATAAAAATATAAACAATATAAAAAATATAAAAATGAAATCTGTAAAAATATAAAATGTGATAGTTAAAGTTAAAAATATAAATACAAAATGCAAAATGTAGGTATAAAATTTTGCATATTATGCATTATGTATTGTTTATAAATTACACTCAATACCCAACAAACCGAAAACCATGTATGTGTTTTCTTTGTTTAACTACGAAGAAATAAAACCATATAGTAATATAAGGGATAATAGTAACAAAGATGTTGAAAGTACACAATTTAATGGTGTTAAAAATTAGTTAATAACCTGTAAGATTTAAATTAATGTAAATGTATGTGTACGTGTATGTATACATGTAGTCAATGTTAAATAAAATAAACTATTTTGGTGTGAAATACTTGTTAAATGTGGTGGTGAATCCATTATAAATAAATAAATAGATTGTATTAGGAAGAGTTTTTTATCTCAAAAGTGATTTTAACTTTTTTACATGCAGTTATTATGCACACACATGCATATGTTTCTTGTGCATACATTTATTGACCATCTGTTCGGTATACACAAAAATTGTTTTGATTGTAAAAAATTGTTTTGATTGCAAAAAACTGTTTTGTTTGCATTGTTTTTAAAGGTTCTTTTATGCAGGCATGCTGCCTCTTTAACATTTTGAATGGTTTTAATTGCTTACATCACTGATAAAAATTATTTAACCAGCAGGAAGTGATGTGTAAACTGTTTGAAAAAGTTTGGCAGGAGCCAAACGAAAGCGCTTATCTGATATTATCTGACATTCGTTTTTTGTGGATTTATTTGTCTTTCATTAAACTTTCGTCGATCATATGGTCTCAGCCATATGCGAATCAGCTTTTGGAATTTTGATCATGTGTAGGGGATCTGGAAAAATGGACTCATATGGCAGACAGAGTTTTTTCTTCCTGCTTACACCTGGTAAGTGTGCTTGACTTTGGGCCTGAACAAAGATGAGCCATCAAACAGGGCATTCACAAAAGAAGATCTAAAGGGCTCTGCAAAGTCACACAAGTGCATCCAAGAATGTCTCCTTAGGGAAATTCCAGAACCCGCTGCTCTACTTGTCCCATCTGCTGCATAAGAAATGAGTCTCATGGAGGTGTTGACTACTGAGTTTAAAGTAGAAAGCTGAAAGAACACTTTGTTTGAGGCCCCTTCAGCTACTAAACTTAGCAGAGTAACTTCTAGATCTTTCAAGAGGTCTCTCTGCAATCTAGGGAAATGAGTAAGGCAATTCAGTGATCTGAGGGAAAAAGTCACTGAAGAAAAAAATGCACTTCTTGTATCTGTCCATTGTGCAAGACTCCTTGTTCAGTGGATGGACAAAAGAAGATGTCTCTGAGAGCTTCTTCTCGGTTGCTGCCACCACAACCATAGCATCTACTGGAACTCCCTTGGTAAGAAAGGCCTTGCCTGAAGCAGATTTAATATATTTGATTGGCCTCCTATGAACAGGTTCCCCTTCATCTGGAGACTCCCATGACTTTCAAGAAATGTCCATAAGTTCATCAAAAGGTGGAGACACCCAAGAAGTGGAAGGGTGACAATCGAAAGCCTTCAGATTGACAGAGTCCTCAGCAGAAGGGTTGGTGGACTTCCAGCCACCGCTCTGTTTTAACACTTCTAGGATGTCTCTAAAGGAGACATCATCAGGAGACAACCGTGGAGACCTTTCAGCATCATCGAGGCTCGTATAGGAAGTGATGGACTGCTCTAGGGAGTCTAGTTGCTTCCTCTTGCATACTTGCATAATCTCTACTGAGGGGCCTCCTCAGAGGGGTACTCTGGGGAGGTTTTGGAAGGGTGGGGGGTACCCTCTGGGCCATTCTGAGGCCTAGGATCTCTGCCTCCCTGTGGATGTAGGGGTATAGAGATGAACGCTGGTGCCTTTGGGAGAAGAACATCCAGAGATGACAGCTGAACTGTCTGTGGAGACAGCACACTCTTCATAACCTCAAAAGTTCCCCATCACTGATCCGAGGAAATCCTTGGATCCAAAGAAGCCAAGGGACCCCCCTGAACCAAAGATGATGGGACTGAGACCAAGGTAGGAGCTGAGCTCAACCATGCCAAGGCCCCAAGAGGAATAGTCGATCCGACAAGTGTCCGATCTGACTCTCCTCCCTGGACCTGACTGGAGAGTGTCTGCTCCTAGACCCCTCGAGTTTTGATGGAGCCAAGGAAGTTAGGGGCATAGATCCCATAGTAGGTCTCGCATCTGAGGGTTTCACTGCAATCAGCTCTGGATCTTCTGACCCCAAAGCTAGGGGTTGGATTGGAGGAGGAATCAGAGCAGAAGAGGGGGATGTGGTAGGCTCTGAAGCTGTGGTGGTTGGATCCAACAAAAGTTAAGCCAGTGCCAGAGTTCTTAGCAGCCACTGTACCACCTGATCCACTTCATCATCAGAAAGACTCCTGGAAGACCAAGTCGGGAGGGTAGGGGACTTGGACCTTTGTAGTATGGGAGATCTGAAAGTGGGGGAGAATGGCTCCAAGGTAGGAGACTGGGTCTATAATTCAAACTCAATTGGGACCAAGGTAGATGGTGTCGGAACAGATGTAGATTTCTCAGATCCAATAAGCTTCAGATCCGGAGAGGATATTTTTGCCAACTTTTTAAATAGTTCCAAAAAGGAAGATGAGGAGGATCTCTTCCTCGACCTGTCAGCTTTATCGGACTTGTCAGATTTATTAGTTGGAGACTTATCCTTTTTAGATAAACCCGGACCTCCTTCTAAAGCCTCTGAGAAGGGGGGTTGCAATAATCCTGTCAGTATCAGTTGTTTTTCTTCTCCAGGAGTGCTCTTTGATTGAAAGCATGACAAAATGAGCAAGACTCCTGGAGATGGATGGCCCCAAGACAATGGATACAAAGCGTGTGTCTATCACTTAATGGCATCTTTTTGCCACAGGCTTCCCACTTTTTGAAGCCTAAAGGTTTTGAATCCTTACTAGACATCTTTAACAAGAAAAGAGGAAGGAAGTCAGAACATAATCTAATATAGCTTTTTTTTTAAATTAGATGCTATAAGCTAAAAAGGGTTAAAGTATAGTAAAAGGATAGAGAAAGAAGAGGGAGGCACAGCAGTCTAACTTAAATGGGCTAAGAATAAAACAGTTCTCTAAGTAAAATGAACTGTTTTTTTTTTTAAAGCATTAAGAAAGGATAAAGGCCAGGAAGCAATAACAAGGCCAAAATGGAAAAATGACGGCCAACAGCAAATACCACAGCCACAAAAAGCAGAAAAGGGTTACATACTAAGCAATAACCTCAATAGGTTAAAAAACAAGCAAAAAAGTCATTTTCTAAAGTTAGAACAACAATAAATAAAATACTTAGCCAGAGCTAGCAGAACGAGCACCCGATCTTTTTTAGCAGCAAACAAGATCTGGGGAAGGTTATAGTGCATGCTGGGATAGAGTTTAGCCACAAGCTGGTAGAAGACCTTGAGCTTGACTATAAACGCCGAGACAGATCCAAGGACTGGATCCAAACCCAACTTAGTATGAATGAAGGCGAGATAGGATAACATCACATCAAAGGTTACAACTGTAAATATATAACCAGTCATGACTGGATCTAGCAATACCCATATTTATGATGACATGATAAGATGAAGCATTAGGATTCAAGTTGTAGCCTGCTATAGGTCCCCAACCATATCCCAAGACTCACACTCCATGTTCCTAAGCACCCTAGAGTATATCAGGGTCCAACCTAACACTCTCATACTGGGCGACTTCAACTACCCCTTCATTAACTGAGAAAACTACTCATGTACCAATACACTTGCCCAACGTTTCCTAGAATTCATTAATTCCAATGTTCTAGACCACCTTGTTCTTACCCCCACTAGAGGTAACAACATCCTTGACCTGGTCATTACTAACATGATCAACCGTTGCTCTACACCAATATTCAACTCCAACCTGGTTAGATCTGACCACAAACAAATCACCTTGGAAATTTGCACCCCACCGCAAAGGTAAGCACCATGAAAAACTTCTCCAAAGCTAACTTTGAGCTTCTAAAAACAGAGGTGGCTAACTTCACGGCATCCATGCTTATGGAGCATAGTTGCATGACCACCAAATCATACACTAATGCACTGTATGAACACATACACAAATGCATGGATCTCGCCATACCCAATAGAACCAAAATGCTCTCCTCCAAAAAAAGGAAGCCAATCTGGTGGTCTCCTGCCATAAACAAACTCAACAACAGAAGGAGGAAACTGATGCAGAATAAGATGAAGTCCCAAGACTGGAAAACCTCCCTTATCAGCCGCAACAAAAAGTTGAGATCCCTCATCAAATCCTATAAAGCTATCTATGAAAACAGAATTGCAGCAGATAGTAAAGACAACCACAAGGCCTTCTATAGTTATGTAAAGAATCTCCACGGCAGTACCCAGATTTGCTCTGAACTACTGCACAATAGTACCTCCTATACAGAGCCAACAGATATTGTTCACTGCCAACTTTACCCCTCTCTCCCCCACCAAAGGACCAATCACAATACAAGTAGATTGTCAGACACTCAGTATTACTGCTGCACAGGTTAAAACAGCACTGTCCAAGGCCAAGAATACAGCCTCTATGTGACCTGACAATTTATTTATTTATTTATTTAAATTTTGATGACCAGGGAAGTCCACTGGGCTAAGAAGAGTGTGTTTTCAGTGGAGGCCCGGGGAGAAAAGCTCCACAATAATTGCAGGTTACATTTCACATGTTACAAAAAGACATAGTTCATACAGCTAATTAAACATTTACAGATGAGCTCCATGATATTTGCAATTGGCTTGTCACAATGTTACAAAAATGAAAAGACATAATTCAATACAGAAATTTCAACATTTACATAAAGAGAATATTTTTGTTATAAACTTAATTGTATTTTTCACATTTCAAAATATATAGCTACTCATCATTAGTAGGTTAGGAAAATATTATGCATGGAGAGGGTACTAGTATATTTGAGATTGGGGAGTATAGTACAATAGATATTGGAGAGAAAATTAGTTTTTAGTAGGGAAGGGATTGTTTTGGGTGGGATGAAGTAATAGTAGAGGTAGTTGGATGAGTCAGTACAAGGTGGAATGAGGGGGGGTGTTTAAGTTGGAACATGGCAAGGGCATTCCCATTTGGAAGAAAGATGAGAGAATAGCTGAGATTTGAAATTTGTATGGTTAGACAGGTTGTGTAGGTGTGTGGGGAGAGAGTTCCACTGTTTAGCTAAGGAGTGGGACAGCAGTAGGTGGCCAGGAGGTTGTGCAGGTTTGTGGACCTTAAGGAGATTTTGGTTTTTGGATCTGAGTGAGTGGTTGGGAATGTAAGGTTTTAAGGAAGTAGCGAGAGCTGGGCAGTTGGCAGGAATGGTGAGTTGTAGGTAATTGAGGTAGTTGGGTAGTTCAAGTCAGTTGAAGGTGAGGAGGGAGTGGCAGTGGTGGGATGAGTTTTTTGAATTGGTTGCAAATTTGGAGATCTTGTGGTAGCAGGATTCAAGTTTGGACTGAAGGCCAAGATGGAGATTGGTGAAACAAGGGGAACCATATATAAGGGCGGGGAGTAGGAAGATGGATACAAGAGTTTGACGGGTAGAGGGGCTTAGACAGTGGTTGTGCCTGTAGAGGAGACCTAATGTTTGGTGGAGTTTCTTGATTGTGGAGTTGATGTGTGTGTCAAATTTTAGTTCTTCATCAATAATGATGCTAAGAAGCTTGGTGTTTGGAACAATTTCAAGGAAGGTGATGTTTTGGCTTTGTATGGTGAATGTGGATTTGTCAATGGAGTTTTTGGTAGGGGAAAAACATTAGTTTGGTTTTATTTGCATTTAGTGCCAGATGGTTAAACTGCAGCCAGGTTTCTAATTTGGCGAAGGCTACTTAGGTTTTTGCTAGGAGTTCAGAGGGGGAGAAGGCTGAGCAGATGATTGTTGCATCATCTGCATATTGGATGATAGATGAGTCTGGGATGAAGTGGTGAAAGTTGTTAATGAATAGGTTGAAGAAAAGAAGGTCAATAACAGAACCTTGTGGGACACCTGCGGGTGTAGGAAGAAAGGGGGAGATTGAAGTTTTCCATTGGACAGCTTGTTGACAGTTGGACAAGTAGCTGAAAAACCAGGCGATGGTGGTGGGAGAGAGGTGTAGGGTGGAGATTTGGTTTATAAGTAGGGTATGTGAGATGGTGTCATTGGCCTTTGATATATCCTTCAGAAGGGACTCACGGAAACAGATAGCTAGTGCCAGAGCCATGGCCTGAAGTTAAACGCCAAAAAATGTATAGTCATACCCTTCGGAAAAAACAAGGTAACCCCAAGCTACCATATAGGTGGCAATCCACTAAGCACAGAAGAGGTTAGCAGGGACCTGGGGACCCAGGTTGACAGTGGCCTTTCTTTTGACACTCACGTTGTTAAAGTGGTTAGAAAGACCTTCTACATTGCCCACCTGATGATGAAGGGATTCACATCCAGATCTAGTGAGGTCATTGTTCCCCTGTACTCTTCACTTATCAGACCAATGATCGAGTACAATGCCCCATTCGGGATGTATCTCACCCGACATCTGCAGCAATTGGAGAGACCCCAAAAGTTCCTCACCAAAAGGATAAAGGGACTCCAAAATCTGTCATATGCTGCCAGATTGAAGAAACTCCAGCTCTATTCAGTCGCATACCGTCTGCTCAGAGGTGACATGTGCCTGACATACAAGGCCATGTCCAACCCGGAATTAATGGACATGCTCCACCTCAAAAAATCCAAATCCACCAAAACCACTAGAGCAAGCGACTTAAACCTTGGCACGGATATAAATAGGACATGCTGGAGGGATAGATTTATCACTCAGAGACTCCCTATGCTGTGGAATAAAATCCCGGTCCATGTGAGGCAGAGCACCTCACTGGCTCTGTTCAAGAGAAATCTTGACCTGTGGATGGGTGATCGTAGGTTTACCCCGGGAATCATCTCTGTGTCACTGCTGGACAGAGGCACAACAAACTAATGGGTACAGTATTTTTTCATATAAGGGGTGGCGTAAGCCACAAAACTTTGGGCTAGGCTTATAAATGCCTTAGGACAGATAGCCTAGTATAAACCTATGAACCTATGAACCTATAGATCTAGGAATAGTGTGGATACGAACTTGCCTGAGTCGCATTCGAGGTTTATGATTTCAAGAAAGGAAAGAAGGGCAGTCATGGTGCTGTGGCCAGGGTGGAAGCCGTGTTGGGTAGGGGAGAGGAGAGTGTTTAGTGTTAGGTGTGCCATAAGTTGTGCTTGCATTGTTTGCTCTAGTATTTTAGAAAGAGGGGAAAGGATGGCAATAGGCCTGAAGTTGGTGGCATCAGTATTTTTGCCACCTTTGTGGAGAGGGCTGATGTAAGCATGGCACCTGATAGAAGGGACATATGATTCTTGTATGAATCTATTTATAAGAATAGAGATGGGATAGGCAATGCTGTCTGCAGATTGCTTGAGAAAGGTGGGTGGAAGGTTGTCAGGTGCATTGCAACAGGGTCTGAGTTTGAGGAGAAGTCTTTTAATAGTACTTGTGGGGATGGGTTTGAGGCAGAAGGATGTGGAGGAAGGTTGATGACTGAGGTGGTGGTTGGGGCAAGAGGGGATGGTGGTGGAGGAGGGGGGTAGGAGGCTGATAGTTTAGCTATGTAGTCTATGAAGAGTGAGTTGAACTGGCTGGCTGTTTCAAGGTTGAAGAGGTTGGGGTCTGGGCAGGGGTTTTCTTTGTTGTCAGGATGCACCATGGATGAGATGGAGTCCCAGAATTTTTTGGGATATGTTGAATGCAAGGACTGGAGTTTGGAGTAGTGGTCTTTGCAGTCTTAATTATTAGTTTTTTGCAGAGTTTCATAGTTGCTTATACTCTAGGAGGGTGTTAGGGTTTTTATGTTTTTGATATTGTTTCCATTTTTTGTCCCTTTGGTGCAAGGCTAGTTTAGTATCGTTTGATAACCATGGGCAGGGATTGGTTTTGATCCATTTGGTTCAAGGGGGGGGGGGGCTTGCTGATTGAGAAGGGTTACGAATGAGTGGGTAAAGTAGGAAATGGCATCATCTAGAGGAAGGGTTTTTAGAGGGGACCAGTCAGTATGTTTTAAGCATTCAGAGAAAGTTAGAGGGTTGAAAGAGGAGACGTTGCTGTGATTGCTTAGAGGACCAGGTAATATTCTAGCTTTGGGGATAAGGTTTGGGTGAGTTGTTAGGATCCAGTCAATGATGGTACCAGAGGTACCATCTTTATTTGGTCTGGCTGGAGATTGTATTAGATGGGAGAAGTTGTACAGGTTGATTGTGTGGAACAGGGCTTCAGAGTTAACAGTATTCCAGTTGATGTTGGTATCACCGAGTATACAGGTTTAATTTTTTATATTGGAGGAGAACCAGGACAGGATGTTTTCAAGAGTTTTGATATTATCATCAGGGGGAATATTGAGGGCAGCAATACATATGGACTTGTGGTTGTTTATTTTTTAGTAAACCTATTATAATTTCAGCATTAGCAAAGGTTGGTATTTTATTGGAGTAGGGCGTTATGGTATGGGAGGTGGGGTAGATTATTGCTGCTCCACCTCCTTTTTTGTGGGCACTGTCATTGCAAATGATTTGGAAACCTGGTGGTAGGATTTTGCTGTCTTTTATACAGGTTTTCAGCCAGGTTTCAGAAATGGCAATAATGTCGGGGTGGTTATGGGACAGCCAGGCATCAAGGTTAGGGATTTTGTTTTTTAGGCTTTGTGCATTAAGTATTGTAAGGTGAATGGACTTTGAGTTTGTGGCTTGAGTGGAGGGTTTGGTGAGACTTGACGTTAGAGATGGGTCCGGGACTGGGGTGGATGTCATCGGCTAGTGAGAGAGAGATGTGGTGGATTAGAAGAGTGAGGCAGTGTGTTGAGCAAGGGCAGCTTGGATTGTGTGAGAGTAGTGATTTTCTGGTGCCACATTTAAGAGGAGAGTACAGGGGGGTTGGGTTGAGAGCAATTTTGGTTTGAAGAAATAGATTGGGTTAGAGGTAAAGAGTTCATGTGAGGTGGATGAGTAGGATGGGAAGTGAGGTTGATGGTAAGATGTAGTGGAGAGTGTGTGAGAGTTATGACAAGGGTTGGGAAAAAGTGTGAGATAGGTAAGATAAGAGAGAGAGATTAGTAGGGCAAATGGGGTTATAGGGAGAGATGTTATGTAGAGCATTGTAGGAGGGGTGGATGTTTGGAGTGATGTAGATCTACAGGTGGGTGGTGTTTGGCTTAAGTGTGTTGTGATTGGAGAGGTGTTGGGTGGGGAGGAGTCAGGCGTTGTATAAAAGTACAGGTAGTGGGGCGGGTGAGGTTTGGGGGCAGGGTAAGGGAGCAGAGTGAGCCCAAAGGGCGAACAGAGTGAGCTATACCTTCCTGGAGGAACAGCAGTTGCCAAACAGAAAACAATCAGTGAGAAGGTTAGCAACTACAGAAATAGGGCAGCCTATTGTTTTGGTTTGAATGTTACATTTCTGTTTGTTTTTATTATTTATGCACCAATGGGCAGCTGCAGTTCACTGAAAAGTAGGAAAATAATGTAGTTATGCCAGGGTTTTAGAAAGGGACATGCAGTAAGTGCACACTAATGAAGGATGCCCGTGGGACAAACAGAAACAGAGTGTAGTCAGGCAGAGGATTTTAGTATTTAAAGATGGCACCACAGCTCAGGGGAGGAATAAGTAAACTCTCAAGAGGAAGAGGGATGGAATAGATAGAATTGACAGGGCTGGAAAGCTTACAATAAGATTATGTTAGGAGACCAAGAGAAGGGTGGGGGCTAAGAGCCAGGGCTTGGAGAAAGCTGTGATAAAACAGGTTTGACAGGGCTAGGAAACTTACACTAGAATTATGTTAGGAGAACAAGAAAAAGGGGGAGGCTGTGAAGCAGGACCTAGAGAAAGCTGTGAGAAGAGAAAAACAATCAACCAGCTAGCCCAGGTCAGTACCTAAAGGTGTCTGTTTATCTGTGTGAATTTAAAAGCAGATTTAGTAGAGCATCAGAGAAGTAGAATATAAAATAAATGTAAAGCTTTTGGGAAACTGTATAAATTTGTTACAATAAACGGGAGAATAAATAAATGCAAAGCTTTGTAAAAATGTATATATTTGTTACAGTAAATGGGAGGGAAAAAGGGGAGGGGTACAGTAGTGTGCACAGCAGAATAATCAGTAGGAGTATCACAGAGAGAAGATTATAATAGACCTACATTGCTCGCAGTCTTTTGATAAAAGTAGAATTTGCAGTGGCTTTTACTGGTTTGTATGGGGTTCCGCTCTCCGTGTTCTTGTATGCAGGTAGTTGCTTCAGGTTTTTTATCCCTGGCTGTGTTCTACATGAACTACAGCCTGAACTGGCACCTCACCTGTGTGCCATGTTCAATCACAGCCTCGCATCAGGCTTTGTCCCTACCGAATGGCGCATTGCTACAGTCATCCCTCTCCACAAAGGAGGAGCAAATACAGACCCTGGGAACTATCGCCATATTAGTCTGATGAGTCTGATATGCAAAGCTATGGAATGCAAGATCATGGACCTAATAAACAAGGATACAGGGAATCTCCAAACTCTGGATCCTATACAGTTTGGTTTTGTGAAGGGTAGACCCTGCCTGCTCAACCTGGTCGACTTCTTTGAATCAGTCACCAGAGCTGTGGATGAAGGCAAGGTGATTCATACAGCCCATCATAAAGCCAAGGCCTTGGATACTATTCCCCACTCGGGAATCATAGAAAAAGTCACTAAGCTAGGCATTAACCCCTATATCACTAGGTGGGTTGCAAACTGTCTCACAGATAGAACCCACAGTGTGAAAGTGGCTGACTCCAAGTCAGACTGCCGACCAGTCACGAGTGTAGTCCCACAGGGATCGGTCCTGGGTCCTCTCTTGTTTGGTGTCTACTTCTCTGAAGTCCAGGCCAACACAAAGGGACTCTGGCTGACAAAGTTCACAGACGATTGCAAGTTGGGAGCTATTATTAACTCCCCAAGTGATGTTGACATCCCACAGAAAGGCCTCACTGAGACCAACGACTGGTGTTAGAAGCATGGCCTTAAGCTCAATGCCAAAAAATGTGTCATCATCCCCCTTGGGAAAAAAACAATTTCTCATGAATTACCACATCGATGTTAGTTCACTGAACACAGAAGGCATTATGAGAGATCTGGGAACACAGGTTGACAGCAATTTCTTTTGACCACCACTTTGCCACTGTGGTCAGAAAGTCCTTCTATGTGGCACATCTCATTACTAAGGTTTTGCATCCAGGAAGAAAGAGGTCATTGTCTCCCTCTACTCTTCATTCATTAGGCCAATCATCAATTACAATGCCTCATTTGGCATGTACCTCACTAGACACCTTTAACAACTGGAGAGGCCACAGAAGTACCTCACAAAGAGGATCCTAGGCCTTAAACACTTGTCTTATGTGGACAGACTCAAAAAACTCCAACTATTCTCTGTCTCATATTGCCTACTTAAAGGCAATCTCTGCTTGACCTACAAAGGCATGTCTGACTCAGCTCTGCTAGAAATGCTACATCTAAAGAAATCCCAATCCCTCCACACCACACACTCCAGAGACTTCAAACTCATTACCACAATCAAGAGAACAAGCTGGAGGGACAGGTTCATAACCCAGAGACTGCCCATGCTATGGAATAGACTTCCCATACATGTCAAACAAAGCACCTCACTGGCCTTCTTCAAGAGAAATCTTTATGAGTGGATGGGAAATAGAAAATTCACCCCAGGGATTACTGCAGTTGCTCTTCTAGACAGATGTACTAGGAACTAAGGTCAGGTGGCACGATGCCAGGGTAATCCTATGGGCTAGGCTTGTAAAGGCTCCAGGGCCATTAGCCTAGTCCACACCTATGAACCTATTAAGACAGTTAAGGATATATGAGAACAGACTAAACAAAACTAAAAAACTGGAATCTCTCATTCATGGATATGGATAGTAAAATTCAAGCAGTGAACATGTTTTTAGCTCCTGGAGTTTTATGTATAAGTAAGGCATATTTTTATCAAACAGAGGAACCGTTGTGGAAATAATTAATAAAGAACTGAAGGAATTTTACTGGGAGAGAAAGAGGGTAAGAATTAAGTAGGATTAGTTGATCCTCCTAAAAGAACAAAATGGTTTAGGATTACCTGATTTGAAGGGATATTTTACAGCTACATAGTTAAGGCTCATATACTTAACACAAGAAGAAGATTATAATTTATAGTGGAAAGTGATGATGGTGAAGTGGGTGGGGGTGGGGTTCAAGAAATAAGGAGAGAATGGGATTTTGAATGGAAATCCTTGAGGATAATTAATAACCACTATACAGGATATTATATTCTTAAAGTTGCAGAAAGCATTCTAATAACTAAGCCAACACATGAACAGAGAAAGGAGATTTTGCCAACAGAGATGACTGCAGGTAGGGGTATAGAAAACAGGCAAAAGAGACTGGAATTTACTGGAGAAAACTAATGCGGAACCAAGGAATTTGGAGAAAATAACTAGAATGGGAAAGTAATAGAGTGGGATGAGGCCAAGAAGAAGTTTGGACTGGAGATTAGAGACTGCCTTCTCTGTCAGAGATTGATATCAGGCTGCAGGTGAAATTAAAAGGGATAAGGATGTCCTAAATGAAAGACCTGCTCTGATAGATTTTGTAGTTGAATCTAGTGTGGAAGCTGCTGTTAAAAGGAGAAACGTAGTAGGGCATATAAAATATTGCATAATAACAATAACAATCAATCGGAAGACATTAGAAAGGATTGGGAAGAAATACTGGAATTTGTATGACTCTGAAGTATGCAACAAAATCAAGAAGGTTTAGGGATTTTGTTTGGATGTGTTTGCATATATTTGTATACCCCAAACAGACTTCAAGAATGTATCCTCAGGTAGCTAGCAAATGTTGGAGGTGTATGGGGAAGAATGAGATAACTGGTAACATATTTTTGGGAGTATAATGAGTTGGCAGATTAAAAAAAAAATCCATGCAGAGTACTCTGACAGAATTAATAGGGAACAAGTGGCTGAAATTATTTATTTAAGCTGGGCACAGCATCTGAATTGCCTAGACGTAATAAGGCATTATTAAGTTTGATTCTTTTTGGTGAAAAAAAAACTACTAGAAAATGGAAATCAAAATCTAAACTAACTGTATTAGAAATAATGAATATCATAAAAGAGATAAAAGAACTGGAAGGGGATCTTCAGAAAGGGAATCATCAATGTACAAAGAAATGAATTACATTTTTTGGAACAATATGCAGACTAAGATTCAGGATGAGGAGTGAGGTTTAATGAAAGGCAGGAACTGAAGGATTTATATAATGTTGGACTAAAAGATAGTAGTTATACAGAAAGAGCGCATGTAATGTATAATGTGTGTAAATGGAAAAAATGTTAATGTTCTTTTCTGTTAGTTTATGTGTGCCTATGTCTTGAATGATATTTTAATAAAGGTGTTTAAAAATATTGTCTTTTTTATCAGTTTCTTTTTCTGACTTTCATAAAATCTGTTAAATATAATAATATCTATATCTTCTCCTAGAAGCACTTTTTGTTTTACTAATATCTAAAATAATTTTGGTCTTTTGCACATTATAAAACCTTTTTGAATATTTCTTTCAATAAATATTTGGGGAAGCTACTGAGTATTCCGTTTCTATTTCTACTTAAGTCTCCCTTCATTGGCAAATTTGCCAGTATTAATCTTCATAAAAAAGTCTTGCTGTTTTTCAACATTTTAAAAACTGTTTTGTCTTTCATATGTACATTTCGTTCTCCTATCTCCTGAAAGTTGCCAAGAACCTACTACATAACTTTTGTCATAATATGATTATACCATTTTTCTCTTTGTATATAAAATTTTTCCAAGCTCATCCTCCAGTCCCTTATCATAGCATTATATTCAAAAATACACATCTTATAGTCCTTTTTTTAATTCCACCATATTTATAAATTAACTATCTTTCACACAGTGCTTCTTTCATTCTCTAAATTCTCAAAAGAAAAGTAAGGACATTTCTATGGTATCCTGGACAAATTACCCCTAAGCAGTAGCAATGTTACCATTTTTCTCCCTTGAAGATAGACCATGCCCCGTGGGACAAACTCCATCCATAAAAGTAAGTAAGCAAGCAAGTAAATAGATTTCCCTTTAAAATGTCTGCAAGAATTTCCAACAAACAAAATGCAGTGGAGAAATCTTTGTTTTAATTAGAGTCTAATGTTATTTTGTGTGGAGTTTCATTAATAAAGAATGCTCAATTGTTATAACAAACAATAGATGTCAGACTGACACCACCTTTAACTGTGAATGGAAAACTCTACTTATTGATAAAATTAGGTTTGCCTAGAAACATTTGGATTTTTAAATAGATGCCAGTGTGGTGAAATATATACATTTAGTAATGGATCAATCACCCAATCAATGTATAATATACCTCATGATCCCATTCATCCTTTCAGCCATACGATTTGTTAAAGGGAGAATCCCAGAGTATAACATTTTGACCAAAAGAAACTTGTTCTGATACCTCCCACTTGTCACCACCCATCATCGACCCTACTCCTAGTTTCAATTTGCTTTATGCAGCTCTGTTTTCATTCTCTCTGGTGAACACAATTACAATATGCAGTTTCTGCCACAGCTTTCCATCCCTGATCAATGTGAAACAATAAGGTTATTACATTTTTTGTGTGTGTTTGTGGTGGTGGTGGTTAGGCGAAACTCTCAGTGTTTACTTTTTATGAACTCATCTAGAAGCTTATCTTAATTGTGCGGCTCTCTATTTTCTTTATTTGTTCTGCATAACATAATTGTAAGCAGTATAGTCGAAAGAGTACAGTTTAATAAATTCATACTAAATCTTAACAATCTCTTGACGTAGTCCCCTTACTCCATAATAAAGCAATCTCAGAATTAGTATGTAAAACTATCACAGGTTGCTGTACTGTACAGTTTCCACTGTGACAGTAAGTTCTGAACTTCATTTTTTAAAAATAATCTACTGCTTGTATCACACACATGCTTTTTATAGCAGGTCAGAAAACCATAACACTTGGCTAGTATTTAGAGATCAAAAAAAGCAAAACATGAAAAAAAAAAGAATGCTTCTACTACTGTTCGAAACTTGCATCATCTTGATGCTTTCTACAGAGCAGATGGCCGTCATGCATAACACCATAGCACTTAGCTAGTATTCAGAAATCCACACAAAATGGAATATTAAATTAAATGAACAGAAAACTCTGTTTACCAGCATTTTAGCTTTGCATTGCTTATATGCTTTCCTACAAGGTAGTAGCAAGTGAGGTCATAACATTCCTGAAGGGCTACTTTTCTCTGAGGGTAAAAAGCACAGGCAAAACTAATGAATGATTGAGTGAAAGTTGTTATGAGTACAACTGGAATTTGAGATGGAATTTGACTAAGACCACTGAAACTTCCTGAAATACTCCTCCCCAACCCCTGCAGCCAAAGCTGGGACATGCTTGGAAAGCCAGACTGAAAATGTAAACAAAGACTGGGGGGCACAGCCCCCCACATAGGTATTGACCAGTGTTCACCAATTCCTTCTGTTGTGGGAGGCTGTGCCCCTCACACCACCTGCTAATTATATTTACCAACTCTGAAATTGCACTAAATTGGGGAAATGGCAGGTTCTATTATAGCTACATTACCGGTAAGTAAGTAGTAGGCCGTAGTTCCTTTATGTTGGCCAACTATGGCCATTTGCTGAATTAAGTTTTGAAGATATGCCTGTTCAGTAAAAGTAAAGTTCGATGTGTAACATTCAATGTGCAGCTGTTTGATGTTATACTAATTCGATGACTGAACATAGACCCAACAAAAACACTATTATTAATACAAATTCTCCAAAGACAGGAATACAGAAAGGGAGATAATAAAGGAACGAAAAACAATCAATATTCCCAAACCTAACGAGACTTAACTATTTAATATACAATAAAAGCAGTGAAACCTACCAGCTCACACTCAAAACACACATGCATGAGTCCACACGTATACAAACACACACACATTAAAAAAGGACAATGACATTTATGACTTCCATTCAACCATATGCAACAAGAGTATAGGAGGCAACGCATCAATGTCCGATTCTGCTCTGAATGAATTTTCAGTAGTTGCTTACAAACTGAGAGATGCCAGTTTCTACTAAAAGTTCTACATCAAGAATATCAAGGTACCTATTTATTTACTGAAGTTAAAAGTAAGTTTTAATATGATTTATTGAAAAGAAGTAACAGTTTTATTGCCATTTAAGATGACCGCAGTAACACCATGTATACAGCAACTACTGAAATCAGTTATGAAAGATTAGACATGAAGGAGGTGGCAAAAAGCTGATATGTATCAGTCATGCTATAAAACAATAAAATAAAAAGGAATAGGAACATGAGTGTCACTCAGACTGTTGTTTCATGAATGAAGCATGCTAACCAACATAATACAGACAATTAGTGGGAATGTGTATTCTTTTTCCTTTTGTAGTAGCACATAAAACATTCATACTTTGCAATGTGTCTCATATCAGATACAGTATGCAAAATGCCTATAAGCATGCAATGAAATATAATATTTAAAATACTTATTAGCACACAGTGACATGCCCTGATTCCACATACAAAGTATTAACTGAGGTCTGCTCTGTGCTACAGAGAGGCCTAGCTGTCACTCTGGCAAACTGTGATTAATTAATGATGACAGCGCTGGTGGAGCTGACTGGGTTGGGATAAGTGTGAGGGGCTGAGCCAGCTCACTGTTCTCTGTGCAAAAGGGGTTTATACCCTGGAAAGCATACTCTGGCTGCAGACCAGACAACCAACAGAAACATTTCTTTCAAGTCAGTATGTCTGTGGGATTTCATCTCTCAGAAAGGTAAATGGCAGTCCCCCATAATACTATCTGCATGATATGGGTTTGCATACCCATTGCATACCCACCCTGGGAAGCACCATTAGCCACATGGGGAACACTGGTAGGTCAAAAGGAAAAACCCTGATCCCCTGTACCAATGACGGCAGCATTTAAAGCATGCTGGCATATCAGCTCTTGAAGAATAATTGTGCTGTAGGCCTCTTACCACATTGATGGTGGGGGTTAAATAACTATTACATGATCTAAGAAGGAGGCAGTGGCCAGAGGGGGTCCAAAGCTAGCAAAAAAATAAAACCATACAAGTCCTCCTCATATAGCATACAGATGTTTATTTCTATCTGTACATGCATTCAGATATGCTTCGATTTCACTTGGCTCTAAAAATAAAATATAATTAAGGATTGTGATATATAAGCAATCTATTACTAATTGTACGCGTGTTTAGAAACTTGTGATCTTTGATTGACTCAACAAGGTCTTTTCAGTAGTTATAAAAAAGGAAAACATACACTAGCAGTAAAGCACATGTGACCTTGCTGTCATAAAGAATGATGTGTCAAGTGCGTTAACTGAAATATTCGAACAACTTAGTATATATATCCAGTGTTGGATTGTTTATATATATCTTTATGACAGGATTCTTTAAAATAGTTATATCTTGCTAATACACACATTAAACTATTTAAACTATGACAGAAGAAGAAGAAAGTACAGCAACTGTCTGGAAGTCACATGAATGACAGTAAGTATACACTATGGACATACTGCATTTACATGTAAGGGGGTGTGTGCCTGTTTCAAAAAGTGATAAATGGTTCCTGTACATTGATTCTGGGAGGCAAAATAGTTCAGTTACAAATGAGTTACTTACATATGTTATGAAATGTATATTTTTATATAGTCCGGTTTTATAATACTAATGATTACTGCCCAAACACGAATGATGCCACTGAGAATGAAATTTACCCACTTCAGTCACCCTCATGGATAAATTGTCTTTCATAGGTAATTCTTATTTTACCCATGGTCAGGCATTGATTATTAGTATCATAACTGAGACATTGCATTTGCGTTTAGCCAGCTACTGCTATTTTGATGTTGTGTGGCAGTTTTGATTTTATATAAATATCTAATAACTTTTTTTTCTTTTTAGTCATTGTTTGTCTTGCCTGTAATTCCATACTTTACTGATGTGTGGCAGAGTACTAACAAAATAAATTATCCATAAAGATCATTTTTAATCTTTAAAATTTCCTGTACTCCCTCATAGATATCAGATCAGAAATTTGATCATTGTAACTAAAGTTAAATTCTCAGTCAGTATCACAACTGAAAGAAGCCACTCTTACTTCAAGGTCACTCTGCCAGGAAGTCTGACAGGGAAGTAGCCAGAGCAATATAGTTACCAGAGAAACATCTGATCCATAGGTTCAGAGCTGTGCACTAGGCTAACAACCACAAGGCCCTCTTTAAGTCTAGCCAAGCATCCCAAATCTTTGACAAGTTCTGATATCCTTGTTAAGTGTAATAACGGGCTTTCAAGATGAACCACTTAAAAGCTGCCTGGGTCCATTAGAGATATGGGTGCAAAACTAGGGATGACTTTTCTGTTCCCCTTCCAATTGTCCAAGTTACACTTGAATTGGATTCAGGTGGAACTCTACTTTACATGGATGGGGAGACTGTTCTAGAGAAGAGGTAGTCTCTGGGATACATACTTGTCTGTCCAGCAGGTCTTGTTTATATCACACGAAAGATGTAAGACTTTATAATGGGTAATTCTGGTGCTGATTGTTTTGTCGATATGCAGTAGGTTTATCAGTATACAGTCCAACAATGTTTTGTACACCAGGCATAGATCTCCCATTAACAGCCTATAGGAGACAGAATAGATGGATAGGGCTTTGTGGGGGTCTGCACAGAACAAGTTACATACAACCTGTATTCTTTTAGTTAGGAACCTCTGTGTGTGTTCCAGTTGTTGGGTGTGCCTGGTTAGGTACATACCAAAGAGGGCACTGTACTCAATGATAGGTCTGATGAATGCTGAATACAGTGGGACAATGACCTCCTTGGACCTAGATGTCATACCTTTGTTTATAAGTTGCACAACATAGAATTATTTCCTCACTACTGTAGACACATGATGGTCAAAGGCTAGATTACTGTCTATGTGTGTTCTCAAGTCCCTGACTACTGGGTCAACTGTTAAGGGTGTGTTATCAATTTGATAATTACTGGGGTGGATAACTTCCAAAAGGATACTATTATGCATTTCTTGGCATTTAATTTTAGCTAAAAACCAAAAAAGTCACAAAGTTCAGCTCCGACTGTTTATTGCATTATTCAGCCTCTATCTTATTTTCAGTGTTAGCAAAACCTTTTTTACCAAGGGGTGGTGACTATTTAAGTATATTATTAGAATTAGAAACTAAATAAATTCTAAATTATAATGCATTGCTTCCTGTTGGTTTGAATCAGGAAGTAAATGTTTTATATTGAATAATATATAACATGAAAATGTATAAAAAGTAATGGTTTTAATGGAAATGAAGAAAAAATTTATATTTATTAATTGAATGATTGTTGGGATATTCAGGTTGAACATGTACGTAAAGGAAGGCTTCTTAACTACTATTCCGATTCCTGAAGGCGAATGACTGAGGTACCAGATCGATACCAACTGAATAATGGAATAAACAGCTGGAGCTGAACTTTGTGACTTTTTTTATTTGAAAAGTTGTTTAATTTCTGTTTGTCATTTAATTTTAGTCCATGGCTCTGACACAAGTTGTCTGCGTCAGGCCATCCTGGGGAACATGAGTATCTGTGGGGGATTCTAGGACTGCTTATCATTTTCAATCATCTACAAATTTGGTCAGCCAGAGGCCATTGACATTTGTCTTGACATTGAAGTAAATGCCAAAAAGGAGTGGTCCTAGGACCAGTCCTTGGGGGATTCCAGTTATGACTGGCCTGTTTGTAGAAATGAACTACTTGATTCTAATTTCCTATGTCTTATCTGTGAGCAAGCTGGCTACCCACTGGGTGACATAAAGGTTTATACATAACCTCTTGAGTTTGTCCACAATGCCTGCCTGAGGTATTGTGCCAAATGCTTTGGGCAGGTCACGGTAAGCAGGGTGAGCCATTTTGCCCTCATCTATTGCTGTGGTGACCATCTCAAAGAAGCCCACCAGGTTGATTAGGCATGATCTGCCCTTTATGAAACAAAACTGGGCTGGGTCCAAGATCTGGGAGGTTTTCTATGTCATTACTGATCATTTCCATTATAGTTCACTATAATTATGCCCAGATGGCTAATTGTTGATGTTCTCTGTTTGTAAGACATGAAACCAGTTTAGAGACTATGGTTTAAAAGAAATTCTACAGGGTGTGGTAGGTCATGTTTCTTGGTATTTAGAATGCATCCTGGGGTATTGTCTGGGCCCATCAATGCAGTGTTCTTGGACTTAGAGTGAGAGTTTATTTGTCCTGTGAGCTGTTTTTATAGAGTCTATATCAGTACAATGAAATGGCTGAAGTTCAAACACCATATGTTCGAACTTCTAACCACGAAGTGCAAAAACACTGAAGTCTTAGAACAGCAATTTTTTTCCAAGGGAAAAAATCGCTCTTCCAAGAAACACACACACAACACAAGCACACCAAAAAAAAGCAATCCACACACATACACTTAAAATTCTACATCTAACCCTACACTAAACTGTACATACACTACTATCTATCCACTTAACTTAACCCAAACCCTAACTCTAAGGTCCGTCACTATCGCACACTCACCTGACCCGCACCTTATCCCTAACTCACCTAACCCACGCCCTAACCATAACATCCACTCAATCTCACACTTACCTGAACCCAACCCATAACTTCCCACCACAGTCCTGAAAATCGCGAAGCCACAGAAACAGCCCACCAAATTTTTTCCCTGGGAAAGAATTCGGTATTCTGTGGCTTCTCGATAATCAGTGTTAGAAATTCACAGTTTGAACATCTGATGTTCAATCATCAGCCATTTCGGCGGACTGATATAGACCCTTTTCATAGCTTGATAAGAGTGCTTTTATCTTGCTGTGTGCTACATTTCCAAATTTTTGCCATGATTTTCTTCCGTGTGTTATACAGTCTACTACTGTTGAATTCACCAGGGTGGCATATTTTTGAGTTAGTTCTGTACTTATTCCTGGTGGGTACATATGCCTCTATCTAGCTATTAACATGCCTGTATAGGGTTTCTGTGAACTGTTTCACATAGGCAGGAGTGTTCTCAGGGTTTATGGGGACTTGAGATTTTACCAAATGTTCATGTAATAGTAGCAAGTTATCTTTAGAGTAGTTCCTGAACAGTCCAAGGTTAGCTGGGGTCCCAAGTTTTATTTTTACTTCAAAGGAGACCATTTTTTAGTCTGATCTTACCAGGGGGACATTACACTAGGGGGTGTGCAGCTCTCTCCCATATTAGGGAGGACCAGACCCAGTATATTTGTACCCCTGGTCGGCATATTGACAATCTGGTACAGGGAGTTTGTATTTACAAAATCCATGAATCTCTGTGTGTGCACATTTGGTGCATAGGTTCCAGTATAAAGAGAAAAAAATGTGACAGAGTTCCACTATATATAGCATATTATCCAGAACTTAAAATAAACTCTACAAAATCATAAGGGACCTCAAAAATTGTTCAGTGAGGATGACAAGATAAAAAACATTTTCAAGCACTCCTACTACTGCTGTTTAAACAATTATCAAATATAAACAATCTTATTGCCAGAAGCACACTTAAACCAGAGCAGAACACAGTCTATAACTGCATAACACCCTGTAATTATCCAAGGTGCAAAAACGTATAAAACAATTTGTACTGTTTTCATCAAAACAATTTCACGAAATGAAAGTCTCAAAGTTCAGGATTCCTTTACATGCACTTTCAAAAGTGTGTTTTATCTAATCAAATGCAGGAACTTGGGAGGGTGGCCTAATGGTTAAGGTGTTTGCCTTACAAACACAAGGTTCAGGGTTTGAGTCTCACAAGGGAAAATCGGCTAGGCTTAAAATGGCTCGCAAGGGCAGTTAGCCTAGTACTAATCTATGAACCTATGAACCTATGAACTGCCCAGAAACAGGTTATATAGGAGAGACAGGCCAGGCAAAAGAACTAGGATGAATACACATAGTCACCCTAGTTACAAATAAAATGACCAACGAGCCAGTGTCAGCACATTTCTGCCAGTCTGATCACTCAGTATCAGACAAGTCAGTTATGATTCTTTAAGGACATTTCCATACAACGTTTGAAAGAATTAAGTTTAATTTAATTCAGTTGCCATTTTGACAGTGTGTATTTTAACCTACATATTGGTTTTATGAGACACTATAGCACTTGAAAATGTTTTCCTCTGAGTAACTAGCAGTGGACACAAATAATGTGTACTGAATGAAGGTCAATAAATGTTTCTTATTCTGATAATGCATGATTTTATGATGAATATATCCTGAATACAAGCTGCTATCTCAGAAAGTTAATAGTAATTGTAAAATTAGATTACTGAGGTTCATGTTTTGCCACCTATGTTTTATTTATGACAAGATAGTAGTTGTGAAGATATGTGAAGGCTGCCAGCCTAGCTCGATAGAATTTTGTAGATAATTCTGTCATTTGTAAATATTAATAGAAGCCACAAGCTTGTTCTCTTAAATAAGAAAATTGTATTGGATGTTAAACTTCAAAATTGTAACCACATTGCACCCTGCTGGAGGAAAGCTGATAATTCAAACGTTGTATAATTGTTTGATCTCAAAACCCGGAGCAGAGATGTCTGGATGAAGGAATTCTTCCCATTGTTTTGAGACCAGAGTTAATTGCTAGAATTTACATGTATAATTTCATTTATTGCTGTGTTTCCTGACCAGGTGCAAGCTTATAAATGTAGAGTTTCTGTCAGCCTGGGAACCAGAGAATAATGATGTAATCTGAAATGAGTCAGTGGTACTGTGTTATCAATTTAAGGACAGAGATAGAGATAATCAGAGCATTTTGCATTTGTCTTGAGAACATCCAACTCACCAGCACTCTGCCTGCGCTCTGTTTGTAAGTAGGATCTTAGTCTCTCTCTTAGAAATAGCTAGGAAATAGAAATATTAGACTAGTTGTTTTCTGTATTGATGTCAGAACTATTCTACAATATTATTTTGAGCATTTTCCTGTGTCTGAACTCTTGACTAGCACTGTGTAGTAAGAAGTATTGTCTTGTGTTTTTATTATTCATTATTAAATATTTTTAAACCTTTCAACTGTGGCTGTTTTGTGTAGAGGTATTTTAAGCTCTAGAGTACTTTGCATGTATATAGTGATACTGGCCAAGCCACTCCAATAAGCCTTAAAATGTTCTGGTCACACTTACTACTTGGATAATAATATTGCACAGTAATAACTGGACACCATTTGATAAGGGCCTTATTATTAGCTGATATCAGTGGTTGGTGGCAAGTGGTACTACCGTATGGTCTGGGCAGAAGGAGGATAGCTGGAGAACCTGTGCCAGCCTTCCCCAGGAGCGTGTGTGTTTGTATATAACTCATATCTCAAAGTTTGTATATAACTCATATCTTAAAGTGTGTGTGTGTGTGTGTGTGTGTGTGTGTGTGTGTGTGTGTGTGTGTGTGTGTGTGTTTGTGTGTGAGCTACTTGGGCAGGGACATGAAGCACTGGTTGGGCAGAGAGGGTGCTGGAGGTTTTAGCTTGAGCACTAGGCTGAGATTTGGACCCTATAGTTGTGCCAGTGAGGAGTCTTACTGGGGATCTGGAAAGAAAGGGAGAAACCAGCCCCAAACTGACTGTGATCTCTGTGTGATCTTAAGGGAAATTGTACTTTACTGTGTGTGTATTTGTTATCCTCCCCAGTGTGTGGACATCCCTCACTGGTGTTAGGGGTGAGGATTGAGGCTCCTTGATTGCTGGGCCAGTACACAGGCGTCACAGTAATTATTATCACATAAGGTAACATTCTAATCAGAAGACAAGTATTTATATGTTTGACAGTAAGTAAGGCCTTGATATTTTGACAATTTTAACACTATAACAAAACCTTGTTTTGTACTGCTGCTCTTCTTAGGTGTTTGTCAAAAATTTACACTAAGATGTCAACACATTTCTTTCTTCTCTCTCTCTCTCTCTCTTTATCTTTCTCTGTCTCTTCCAGTTAACTAAACTTCAGCCTTTACAGTTTACTAACAGTACACAAATTCAATATGTTTTAAGCTATTATTTTGCTCATTTGGTGGTCTCTGTCATTTTTGTAACATACCACTTCACCATGAACTAGATGCTATTGCAAATTCATATTTTCTGTTAATAAAAACATCTGTCTCACAAAGATAGCTTGTTTAGACAAACTAACAAATTTGAAATTTTTCTTTTCCTTCTCTGAATTGAATTAATCTCCATACACATCTCATCTAATGTAAGTTCTGTTAAGCCATTATATTTTCTGCTAAATGAACATTGACTCTAATGTAGCATGAAGGGAGAACCTTCAGTTTTAGAGCAAGCCATAACCTGGTCTTCTAAAGTTTCAGGCTTACACACACACACACATACAAATAAATGCCTGTGCGTGCACACACACACACACACACACACACACACACACACACACACACACACACACACACACACACACACACACACACACACACACACACACACACACACACACACACACACACACACATATATATATATGTATATGTATGTATACCTGTGTTTTTGTGTGTGTGTGTGTGTGTGTGTGTGTATATATATATATATATATATATATATATATATATATATATATATATATATATATATATATATATATATATATATATATATATATATATATATATATATATATATATATATATATATATATATATATATATATATATATATACACACACACACACACACATGCACACACACACATACTTGGTGTCTGTCTCGGAGGTGTTGTCATCATACTAAGAAACCTATCTGCACACTTTCTTTTCATGCAGGCATTATTCAAGTATTTTTTTTTTTAGCCAGTAAGAAAGATATGATGGGCTTCCCTTTCTAGGCACAAATGGATATTTAAGCATTGTATCCAGCACAAGTGACTTAATGATTCTTGTTGAAGGGCTCCTGCTAGCCTGAAAGCTTGAGTAATTGCAAAACTTATGATGGTCCAATAAAAGGTATTACATTACATCTGTGTTCCAAGTGTCTTTGTGTTTTAGTATTTTGTGATTTCTATAAGAAAAATAATAAAAGCAAACAATAACACTATTCCATTTGAATGGTACAGACACAGAGTGGGATTCATGAAGGCATACATAGTCATTTTTGACTGTGTGGACATTGCTGTGTGATGTGCACATAGCCACGAAAAGTTTCCAGTTCAGGAAACTCTGTGTAGTGGCGTGCACTCCGCAAATGGGATAAGCTTCTTGGCATGCAAATTACAGCATAAGTAGCTGAATTTCTTGCTAAAGAAGCACTGTAACATGGTACAGCAATTCAGGAAGGTCTTTAGGAACTGTGTAGACTCTGTGCTCGTGTTGCCTGTGTATTTGAAAACCTTTTGAATACAGCCATTGAAAGGAGTCTACATAGAAACAACAGGAAATAAAAGTGATTAGATTTCAACAGGACTGACTTAAAAGTGTAAAATCAGATACAGTCTGACATTTCTACTCTGGGTGGATACTACAAACATAGATTAAATAGCAGCAATAAAGTAAAGTGCAATGACATAACAGCAGCTTCGCTCCCCCAATCCTGCCCCACATGAACACTATACATGTAAAAGTACTGTACACAGCTACAACTGGAAACCCATGAAACACACCTGTCATGTGAGTGTATACAGTATGTAGCCAACTGAAAACGGTCAAATAAAATCCAGAAATGTATCTATTTGTTCAGCTATATGTCCACTGAATACCCTAACTTGTGTTTCTAACATTGCTGTCCCATTCATTGTCTCTGCGTACATGTTTACCAGCCGTGTAGATTCAGATCTCTCACCAAGGTTTCAATGCAAATGAGGTCCAAAGTCATTAGAATTCCTGAATCTCAAACTTTTGTAACCGTGTACACAGTTATATTTCATGCAGGCACTCCAGACTGTTTGTTTACAATGGATGTCAACAGTGACATCAGGGGTGTGTGTCAGGCTACACTTACACAGATGCATATGTAGGTCTGTGAAGGGTGGAAATGCATGTAAGCAGTGCGCAATGTGCAAAGCATGTGTCATCCTCTCCATTTGTCATGCAAATGTGTTGTCTCTGTCCATTTTCCTAAATTGTCTTCCAGTTTCTTTTTCTTTTTTTTTAACACGTTTGCTTGATGTCGTGCATAGTGCAATCATGGGAAACAGAGGACTAAATGAATGAATGGCAGGTGGTTGTCTGCTTGACATGTCACTATTTCTGTGGCAGGCCATGTGTGTGTAGGACTGGAGTACGGATGATCATGGGTTTGAACAGAGAATGTGCAAACCTCAATTCATTTTTTGACCACAACATTTGCTGATTTTCCCCATGTGTACTTTATTTACACATAGGTGCATGTAGTGCAATCAGTGGAAAAGAAGGAATGGATTAATGGCAGGTTTCTGTGTGACTGACATGTAACGATTTTTATGGCAGTGCATGTGTGTGTGTGTGGGGGGGGGCTGGAATATACATAGTCATGGGTTCTAATACAAGACGTGCAAACCTCAATTCATTTTTTGACCTTAGTGTATACCAAGTTTCTCTATGTGTGCCTTGTTTATCTAGTAAGAGCACACAGAGATGCAGAGGTGCACATCACACACTAAGGAACAGCAACAGAGTTAACATATTTAGGTAATTAGCAGATGTGTTTTTTTGGGTGCTAATTAGAGCATAATCAGGTGATTTTTAGCATTGTGGATCTAGTCAACAAGCTATAAAGCAGCCATGTAGACTCCATTCTATTTTACCTGCATACTTGAATACCACTGGAGTAGAGACAAGGAAATGTTAGACTGACAATGCTAGGGGCTGCTGCAGCTATTCTCTATAGGTATGTGCTACAGGCTGAAGCCAATGCTGCCAGTGCTGGTGACAACCGGCCTATGCCCGAGAAGGAGAAGAGTGTTCATGCCCGGGGTAACCTTTCAGATGCTATATGAGCTGGAGATAGTAGAGTGCTACAGGGTGGATAGGGACACATTACAAGAACTCTGTGAGCTCTGCTGCCCTCAACTTAGATCCAGAACCAACTGAGGGGAACCTATCCCAGTAGAAACTAAGGTATGTGTAGCCCTTAGAATCTAAGCTATAGGTACCTTTCAAAGACCAACTGGGGACATAATGAGTATGTCACAGGCATCAGTATCCAGGATCCTCCATGCTAGCGAGCACATATTATTCCCCATAGTTCTGAGGACAGGGCCAGCAATATGTAACAGTTCTACCATGTAGCACACTACCCTGAAGTTGTGGGTGTCACAGATTGCACTCATGTACACATCACAACACCAGCTGGTGATCATGGCAGAGTTTATATTAACCACAAGGGATTCCACTTCATTAACTGCCAGGTCATGTGCAATAAACAGGGAATTATCTTGAATGTGCGTGCTGGTAACCCTGGCAGTTATCATGACTCCCATATCTGGCACATATCACAGCTGTACAAGGTGTTTGCCATGGGGGACAATTATTGGGGGATACTGGCTATGCACTGGAACCATGGATGATGACACCCTTCAGAAGTGCACACACACCCATGGAGGAATGCAATAATGAGGCACATGCTCATAGAAAAGACATCATAGAGAATGCGTTTGGGCTGTTGCAGTCACATTTCCAGTGCCTAGATACATCTGGTGGAACCCTGCAGTAGGATCTACATAAATCATTATACTATGTGCTATGCTACACAACTTGATCTTGAAGAAACAACTGCAGCAGGATCATCAAGGGGAAGGGACACACATCGCCACACTAATGCCTAGGTCCCCACAGCCACAGTCACAGGAGGACTCGGAGGGAGAAACTCCAGATCCTGTGTCTGCAGGCAGGCAGATGTAAGAATTCCCAGTATGCCCTTGCTTTGGTTAAGAGACAACACATAGCACATTCACTGACCACCTTGTGTCCTAATACCTTTCTCCTACTCACATACATAGTGTAAAATGGATGCCAGGCAACCTATACCTTCCTGTGTATTGTCTGTGTACTGCTTGCATCAGACAGTGTCATCTCTGACCTAAAACTGTGCAAACGTCTGCATTTTCAAGGTAAGCCCTGAAACCACAGTGTAGTGTTTAATAATGGTATGCCATCTGAGTTCCTCAGACCTTTCTATGTTAGAGGGAGGCCTCACAGCTTATCAGTGGGAGTGGTAAGGACTAGGTAGCCTATCTACCACAAGAGGAGTGGTTACTAGCTCCCTTTCAACTTTCTGCTTTAAAAGCCCGTGTTTGCATGCTGTGCAGTGCCACAAAGCTAGGCTAAACTATTACCGGTGCCAGAAAGTCTGCTCTTCAAATTTTGTCTTAGATCTTGCTGGTTCTCTTCTTTCTTGCATTTAACTAGCTTATTCACCTAGCACTTCATCTGGCTTCTTGTAACAATTATTCTAGCACACATAAGTGCTAATAGCACTAAACGTCCTATAAGGAAACAGCTTCAGTACTTATTAGTAATGACCATCCCTCCTGGCATGTCTAAAGGTCAGTTCCCTGTGCTTTCTCCTATTAACCTAGTGAACATGGGCATTCTGAGGCAGTGCAGCAACTGCCTCATATATATAGACAACCCTCTCCTCTTACTTCCCAACACTCAGACTTGTGAGAGATGCACTTATATATCCAAGCTGGAAAACATGCACTCTCAAGCCAAGACCAGAATAGCTGGTCAAGAGGAGAATGTCAACACCTGCACCACACCGCATGGAACACATAGCCCTCTAGAACACCAGGTCTATATTAGAACACTGAACGTTCAAAATTTTGCGTGTTCTAATATCGACCCATTTTCAGCAAATGCTGAAAATATCGAGGAAACAGAAAACCAAATTTTTTCCTGGAGAAAAGGTTTGGTTGTCCGTTTCTGTTGCTTCAGCATTTTCAGCGCTGTAGTGGAAAGTTACCAGTCGGGTTCAGGTAAGTGTGTGATTGTGTGGATGTGAGGGTTAGGGTGGGTTAGGTGAGTTAGGGTTAGGGCGCGGGTCAGGTAGGTGTGCGATTGTGTGGACGTGAGGGTTACAGTGGGGTAGGTGAGTTAGGGTTAGGGCGTGGGTGAGGTGACTGTGTGATAGTGACAGACCTTAGGGTTAGGGTTTGGGTTAAGGTAAGGGGATAGTTAGTGGTGTATGTATAGTTTAGTGTAGGGTTAGGTGTAAGAGTTTAGGTGTATGTGTGTGGATTGCTGTTTGTTTGGTGTGCTTGTGTTGTGTGTATGTGTTTTGGAACAATGGAATTCAATGAGTTATAGTATATATACATGGGACATTTCCCAAGTTTTTATCTTCCTTGAAGGCTTGCGGCCGAGACGTCAGGAGTAATAAAATAATTGGTGGTCACTGGTTTGTTGTTCCATTTTAATATCCCAGTCTGTGTTCTACATGAACTATAAAGTGAACTGGCACCACACCTATGTGCCCTGTTCAATCAGAGCCTCACCTCAGGCTTTGTCTATACAGAATGCTGCATTGGTACAGTCATCCCTCTCCATAAAGGGGAGTGATTACAGACCTTGAGAATTATTGCCCCATTAGCCTGATGAGTCTGATATATAAGGCTATGGAGCGCATCATCGTCATGGACCAAATTAACAATCTCCAAACTCTGGATCCCATGCAATTTGGTTTTGTGAAGGGTAGGTCATGCCTGCTCAACCTGTTTGACTTCTTTGAGTAAGTCACCAGAGCTGTGGATGAGGGCAAGGCGGTTCACACAGTCTACCTCGATCTGGCCAAGGCCTTTGATACCATTTCCCACTCAGGAATTATTGATAGACCCACCAAACTGGCATCAACCCCTATATCACCAGGTGGGTTGCAAATTGGCTCACAGATAGAACCCACAGTGTGAAAGTATCAGACTTCAAGTCAGACTGATGATCAGTCATGAGTGGAGTCCCAAAGAGATCAGTCCTGGGTCCCCACCTGTTTGGCATCTACTTCTCAGAAGTTCAGGCCAACATGGGGAGACTCTGGCTGACCATGTTCACCAATGATTGCAAGCTGGGAGCCATTATTAACTGCCCAAGTGATGTAGGCATCCTACAGAAAGGCCTCAATGAGAGCAACAACTGGTGTTGAAACCATGGCCTTAAGCTTAATGGCAAAAAATGCATCATCATCTCCTTTGGGAAAAACTCAGTTCCCACTAATTACCACATCGATGGGAGCCCACTGAACACTGAAGGTGTTATAAGAGATCTGGGGACACAGGTTGACAGCAACCTCTACTTCAACCACCACATTTCCACTGTGGTCAGAAAGTCCTTCTATGTGGCACATCTCATTACCAAGGGTTTTACATCCAGGGAGAAAGAGGTCATTATCTCTCTCTAGTCTTCCCTCATTAGACCAGTCATCAAGTATAATGGCCCATTTGGCATGTACCTCACTAAACACCTGCAATAGCTGGAAAGGCCACAAAGGTACCTCACAAAGAGGATCCTAGGCCTTAAACACATGCCCTACATGGACAGAGTAAAAAAACTCCAGCTTTTCTCTGTCTCATATCATCTATTAAGAGGCAATCTCTGCTTGACTTACAAAGCCATGTCTGACCCAGCCCTGTTAGAAATGTTACACCTAAAGAAATCCCAATCCCTCTGCACCACATGCTCCAGGGACTTCAACTTCATTACCACAATCAAAAGAACATGCTGGAGGGATAGGTTAATTACCCAGAGACTGCCTATGTTCTGGAATAAACTTCTCATACATGTCAAGTAGAGCACCTCACTGGACCTTTTCAAGTGAAATCTTGATGAGTGGATGGGAAATAGAAAGTTCACCCCGGGGATCACTCCAGTGGCTCTTCCTGATAGAGGCATAATGGCAGCATGATGCCAGGGCACTTCTATGGGCTAAGCTTGTAAAGGCTCCAGGGCTGTTGGCCTAGTACACACCTATGAACCTATGAATCTGTTTGTATTTCCAAACTTGGTACAGTAATCAAATAAATAGTGGTGGATATGTACAGAAAGTACCTCAACATATGACAGCAGACACTCATATTAAGTATATGTGTCCATTACTAATTAGTAGGCCTCAGCTGTCACAGAATCAACAGTCATAATTCACAAAAGTCCAGATGATCAATGCATGCCTTCAGTGTAGCACCATACCTTTGTACGGGTAAATCCATACAGAGAGAAGTTAGAAAGAGATAATACATATTGCAGTTTCTGACTTCACAGCCCTTCCCAAGATAAAACAACAGGCAGGATGCAGAACAAGGAGGGTAACTACAGCATTACATCCTTGTGTGTGCCATACCAGTAACTCATCTTTGCTCCCCAGCAATAGAACAGGCTATGCTTGTTTGTGGCATTACAGTAACTGACCCTGGTTAACCCCCCAAAAGAGTACTGTACTCTTGTTTGTGCCATAACAGTACCTCACTTATGCTTTCCACAAATTAACAGTATATGCTTGAAAATTAGCAACCACTAAGTCAAAGAAGGAGCAGGAGACTAGGCAGGAAAATACAAGTAGTAGAAAGGGTTAGCTAATAATTATTCAAGAAATGTAGGTGGGCACTAGCCCAGGAGGCAGGGGAAAAGGGGGAGGAGAAATAAATCCTCACACAATGTAAGGGCAAGGATAGTAATGGCTTACCTGCTTTGCATGTCCCATAGTAATGATCAAATAAGTGAGGAATTACCAAGAAACCCAGAATTGTAAGACAGAACTGTATATTTGCAAGCATAATCATAACAGGCTGTATGCTCACCAAATGCTCAACATCCAAATATACTAAAGGGAATTACATGTACAAATAACAGCTGATGGTTTCATAAAAGTGTACATTCTGCGGCAGTTGGTTGTGTGTTAAACGAGTACAGTCCTTTGTTGCTAAGCTGTGTCTGTGGCATAGAGGAATAAGGCATCCTCCAACTTCTAGGAAGATGCATTTGTGTGTGAGTTCAAATCCTGAGCTATATAGAAATGTCTCATATATATTAACATTTTCTAATGTGTATGTCACACATTGGTTTTCTCATTTCAATTAATTCTCTTTTTTCTTTATAGTACTTATTCCTTCTTTATTTAACACAGAACCAATTAATTACAAGTTTGGCTGTGAAGCAAGACAACTGGACTACCTAGGTAGCAGACAGCCACCAATCTAAACCAGATACATTCAATTTATGATTTTGTCCATTGCAAAAACCAGTCCTGGATTACAGACAGAACACACAGACAATAACAATATGGGATTGTGTTTGTATATTGCTTACCTGTGTGCAAACAGCCTTATCTTACATGCATGTACACTTAGTGCACCACCGTACAAACCAGCTACATGCTGTGGTATGGGGCTATTCATATTATGTTATATTAACAGTGTGTATTGTCTATGCATGTATGCATGTACACTTAGTGCACCACTGCGCAAACCAGGGGCTCATTGTGCTATGCTGTATTACTGCTGTTTATTGCACATTTCCTTTTTATGACATAAAAATACAATCTCAAAGCAGTACCAACCTACATATATGTCATATATGTACAATACATTCATGTGTTGACCCCCCCACCCCTGAAAAACAAGCAGTACAACACTGGGGTCTCTGTACTTATTTCACACATATATCATCCAAACTAAAATGTGTAGTAGATAATTTGTGTGCCCATTCCTGGAAAGGGATAGTTGGTGGTGCTCACAACCTAGCTCTGCTAGACTCAAGTATATAACTAAGATCAATAAGTGTACATGTGTTGCTACACAGCTAGCCTGATATAATGCAATGAAGCTATGTGCCTAAGCAGGCATCCCAAGTTGTTGTGCATGACATGGCCTGCTGATGTCATCCACTATAAGTATATCTACAGGCATGTAAAAGTCAGACTTCTGCTGTGGCCCATGCATACAGTTCTCTGGTCTGTAATCTGTGTACTTAGATAGGTAGGGGTTCAGTTCACAATGCAGGCAACTGTGTGTGTGTGTGTGTGTGTGTGTGTGTGTGTGTGTGTGTGTGTGTGTGTGTGTCTAGTCAGAAGATCAGAAATGTGTATACTACAGTTACAGCTCCAATCCCATGGATTGTCAGCATTTTGATATTTGCAGATGCTTACACACCCATGTCAAGTAGGACTCCCAACATCTTCTCTCTAACATGGCCTGGTGGTATCATCCACTATAAGTACACCTGCAGCCTTGTAAAAGTCAGACTTCTGCCATGGCACTAGCATTAAGTACTGTGCTCTGTACTATGTGTACTTAGATACATAGGAGTTTTATTCTATCTGCAATCAACTGGGTGCATGTGTGTATGTGTGTGTGTTGTTGCTTGATATTACAGAGCCTTTTACACCAGCATATGGAGCCCTGTTATCACCATATTCTCCTCCACAGACACTGCTGATGTCATCCACTAGAAGTTCCCCTGTAGCCTTGTAAAAGTCAGACTTGTGCCATGGCATTTGTATTATGTACTGTGCTCTGTAGTCTATATAGTTAGATAGGTAGAGGTTCTATTCTCACTGTAGATATCCGAGTGTTTGAATGTGTTTCTGTGTGAGCTGCTGCTTAACATTACTGACAGCCTTTTGGATCTGCAGTAAACCTGACAGGTGATGGTCAGACACTGGGCTGCAGGCCAGACAGATGTGTCCTCATGCCATACCACACAGATTACAGTGTCATGGCATTTAAGCTGTCCACATACAACATGGCACCGTTTGTAGTGTCAGTGTTATGTTGATGTGAAAGGCCTGTGGTCAGTACAGTAAATGCATGTATCTGATGAGGGCAATGCCAAACATATCTTGATAACTGTTTTACTGTTCTGATGGTTTTTCAGTACAGTGCTGTCATACAATCCTATTATCTGAATATGCTGGCATGAATTATAATGGCCAACATATGCTTGTACTGGGAAATGCATAAAAAGAGAAGCTAGAAATCAAGGATAACATTGCATCTTCTTACTTCACAACCTTAACAAGTAAAATCAGTATACATTTGTGACATGTTGATGCTATAAACTGTTGAACATTCCAAAGAGATTATAACTGCAAGGTGCAATGACCACTTCAACAACACAGATATATATATATATATATATACATATATATATATATATATATATATATATATATATATATACATATACATATATAGTAAGCAATAAGCTTAAGTATGCATCGTGAGCATCAGAGAGAAGGCATTTGTATCTTTGAATCCTATATATAAAAACAGGGATATGGAACAGTTATCACCTGCAAATGATGTTGTTGGGGGTGGGGGGTGTAGGGTGTAGAAAACAGTCTGACACAAGGCAACAATGAGTGTGTGTGAGTAACAAACAGAATAAAGCCATTGACATTAAATGATTAAATATGCTATACGTCTTTGTAGGGGTTCTCCAAGTGAAATAGTTGTGTCAGTATGCGTGTAAGAACTGATAACACTATAGTATAAAATCTTATCTGTTAATTGTGCTGAACAGGTGCTAGTTTCTCCTTTATGGACCAAGTCTGTACTTCTCAAAATGAATTTTGCACATGCTGTAGTTTGGTGTATAAATGCTTTATTAGATGTTAACAATATTCAAAAACTGTCTCCAATAACAGTGCTGATAAACAATAACAGCCTGTAGAAATACTGTAATGCTGGATAACAGTAAATATATCCATAGGTTCTGCATGTATATTCTGAGTCTCCTGAATAATGTCAAATGAAACCATTTTTTCTTCCTGAATAGTATGGATACTTGACCTGATTCCTGTACACTGATAACAATATAGTATAACATCTTATTTGTTAATTGTGCTGAACAGGTGCCAGTCTCTCCTTTATGGACCAAGTCTGTTGTACTTCTCAAAATTAATTTTGCACATACTGTAGTTTGGTGTATAAATGCTTAAAAGATAAGCTAGAAATTAAGGATACACATTGCATCTTCTTACTTCACAACCTTAACAAGTAAAATCAGTGTACATTTGTGACATGTTGATGCTATAAACTGTTGAACATTCCAAAGAGATTATAACTGCAAGGTGCAATGACCACTTCAACAACACAGATACAGATATAGTAAGCAATAAGCTTAAATATGCATCATGAGCATCAGAGAGAAGGCATTTGTATATTTGAATCCTATATATAAAAACAGGGATATGGAACAGTTATCACCTGCAAATGATGTTGTTGGGGGTGGTGTAGCATATCAGTCCAAAAGCTAACTACTGACTTCTCTGACCGTGTCTGAATTATATCCTGATAATGCCAAAAACCCTTTAATGTTTTCCACTCCTCTTTAGCCTTGCTTTTCAAGCTTTTGTCTTGCATGTGATTCGTTATGTAGAATTCCATTGCAAGTGCACATATATTTCCCTTGTAAAAGGAACATTCTGCATTTCTGCACATTTCATGCTTAGTCAGCAAGATTATTCTTTTCCTTTCTAATGAACTGTCTTTCCCTGAAACTGAATGCATACATGAAAACACAAACCTGACACTATATTTTCAGGCCTGTTATTCTACCTTAATGTACTACAGTGAATTTAGTAAGAATACCTTCAGGTCTAACAGTATGTGCATGACCACAGCCAAGCTGCGTGCTCTCTGTACTTCTTGGTCTGTTGGACATGTGTAAGCAGTGGATGGTACAGGTGGACTTTCTCATTGCCATCTGAGACCAGGATAAGTTCCACTGACAATAGTTTCAGTGGCACATTGACATCCAAGTTCATGGTCAGATGCAGTGCTGCTACCTGAACATGATTGATGTCTGCTAGACTAGCTCCCTTTACAGGGGCATGCACAAACACAAGCTCCACTGGCTGCCATGTCTGTGTGTGGACAGGAGACTCACTGCTGGTGCACTGGAAGTACTTGCAGTATGTGAGAGTGATTGGTCAGAGACACATTGGCTGGCAGCAGATGATGTGGCAGACCCATTCTATATCATTATCATAAAATGTTTGAAGCTATGAATTGTATATTATGTAATATGCAGCTGTCAAGAAATAATGGCCAGGCTGGATGCTAATGGTCATAATCTGTGACTTGTGTGCTGCTTAAGTACATTTCCAACCTGAAATGTAACACTTGCTAGATCTAAACTGACACACCCAGTGGAAAGACAGCAGCCTGAAGTGTGTTGTGATTTCCTCTCCCGAAGTAGTAATCAGTAATAGCTGGAATCAATTAATAATGCACACCATATAATAAGGCAACCCTGTAGCTAGGCAAGCTGATGTGAGTTAATCTTTCATGTCGAATAGGCATCTTCAGGAAGAGAGCTATACATAGGACTACACATTTTCACAAGGTAAGGTTCCATGTTTTAAGCTAAATACTGCAGTTGCTGAAATGTATGCAAGACTGATGTGACGCACAGGTGTTACAGTGTTATTTCTCTGTATTACTTACAAGTGTATTGATGTCATGGCCATGTTTGTCCAGCCATTTCAGAGGTAGACATGATTTTCAAGACAGCACAATAAATTGAAATGAATACTGTGTGAGATTTAAGTAGAAATGTGTCAATGGCAGGTCTTTCACAGCCCTTGTAGCATTTCAAATATATATCTGTTTATACCAAAGGTTCATTTGCCTGTTGGTTTGTGGGGGTGGGGGCCAAGGTGAGTTACTGTAATGGCAGTAACAAAGATATCTTGCTCTTGCTGCTTTCCTTACACTGCATTATGTGTTACTAGTGTGTAATAATGACTGGCTGCATTTTATATTGTATATGTACATTCTCTTATGTTGTACTGTTGCTATACTTATGTGTATTATGCAGCTTGTATCTTCTAGGTCATCAAATCACGTCTGAAACAACAAGCAATTTGCAGATGCATCCATTCTCAGACAAGGCTAATCAGGCCATAACTGATGACCTCCAACACATGGGGCCTTCCTTCTTAAAAGAGGAATGCATGACATTGCCCGTAGAAACCAGCTATGGCAAGACATTGTTTCAGCAGTCAATGCCATGAGTGGCCACAGCAGAACTTATGAACAGGTTCACCACAGGGACACCGACATTATTACTGCCGCAAGAAGGAGAGCAGCCACAGCAGGCCATGACCTGTTGCATGGAGGCCCTTCTGGGGTACTCCCACTGACCACAAATGAACAGTTTCTGGATTCCCTCAGGAGCACCATAACATCACAGGAACCAGAGGTCTACTATGTGGTGGATGTGAGAGTCAGTGGGTCAGACACAGCAAGAACTTTCCAGGAGGACCTTCCAGGTAGGCCATGTAGTCTGACCTGTTGTATACTGTTGTATATGTACAGAATTTAAAAGGCTAAGTTAAATCTGTCACATGTGAGTAATGGGTTGGGGGATAGAAGACTGCTATTGGTTTAATATTAGTTTCTATTTGTCAATAACATTTTTGTTTCAACAATTAGTTTACTGCAGCTAGTAAGGGAGAAATGTATTAGCCCCTGTGCTACATTTGATTGAGATATTGTTGCCCTTACCTCTTACTTAACTTCTTTCAGGCCTCCAGCAAAGCTTCCCTTATGCAGCTGGTAAGTGAAAAGTTTAAGGTCATTATCGCTAATCAAATAATACAACTAATGCATTTTTGTAGTTAAATTTCTGCCATGTTGTGTGTGCTGCTGGACTGTCAGTAATAGTGTCAGCATGGTTAATGTGTTAGCATTTTTGCAGTATACCAGTACCACTAGTGATGTATTCCTGTGTTTCTTGTTCTGTATCACAGGTGATTCTGAAAGTGGAGCTGTGGGACCTGTGCTTCCTGATGTCAGTGTAGCAATGGACTCTGATGATGATGGTGGCCAACCTGAGGCACAGTTGGGGGGGGGGTGAAGAGGTTGAATCTGACACAGAAGTTGACATACAGCCATCCCTTGCATTTCCCTTGAACACAGCCAGTGGTCCTACACCTACACAGTCCCCTCATTCCACAGATAATTGGACAGATGGAGGGTGGGGACATTGATCAGGAAAGTGTGGCTACTGTGGCTTCAATGCCTGGTGACTCTGGCTGTAGCCAAAGTGCTGGTGAGGTCCCATGCAGGAGGGTTCATAGGGCTGCTCTGAGGGGGTCTGCTGTACCTCCTTCACCTGGTGCAGGTATCCCTTCCCGTGTCACTCAATGTATGTTTAGAGCCATCATGGAAGCACAGGCATGTTCCGAAAGGAGTTCCAGATGAATGCTCAGGGTTTTATATGTTGCACAGTTTGACATACATGGCTGCCTCCACAGTGTTGCTGATTCCATGGATTGGATGAATGACATGTTGGGACAAGGAGTGTCTATCATGCAACAAGCCTTGTCTGTGATGGAACATCAACTGGGAGAGGATCACTGACCATGTGGGCATAGGTCGGCCAGAATATCTGCTGATAGCCAATGTGGCTGTGCCTGATCACACTCCCAGAGGGGCAGAACTTCTGCTGCTCCATCAGTAAGTGTGCTGTCCACTCCCAGACATGGCAGGCCATGGATCTGTGGTCCTAGGCATCCCTGTGAAGGGAGATCATCCAGCAGACATCAGTCATGTTCAGGTAGCAGCACTGCATCTGACCTAGGGCATGGAGGTGCCAATGCAACTCCTGGGAGAGCCAGTTCTCATGGTCGAGTCAGACACAATGAACTGCCACCTCTACCAAACATGGCTCACACCTGTCCCACATACCGAGGCATACAAGTAGCACTGAGCTTGGCTGAGTTCATGCACACACTCACACACCAATTTCACCTGCAGGACCCCTACACACACACACACACACACACACACACACACACACACACACACACACACACACACACACACACACACACACACACAGCAGTTTTTCAGCTTATCTGCCAATTTGTTGTGTTGTCCACATGTCTACCTTCATACTCACACACACACTCACTGATCTTTTGCATCAGCCTGGGCTTCCTGCCCCCCGCAACACCCTGTGCACATGATGATACCTGTGCCATATCCCTGTGTTCTATCATTATGACCCAGGGAGACAACATCTGTGTCTGATGCTCAGGGTGTATTGCTAACGTAATGCTTACTATATTTGCATTTGTGTTTGTAGACTGTTTATTGCACCAGCAACTTATATTGCCCTTGGAAATGTAGAGAATTTAGAGGTGCCACGTCAGATATTTTTAGTGTTTGCTGTAGTAAGGGTTGTGACTTCAGAAACTGCAGTATATCATCATTCTTTCACTTCTGTCTTCTTTATTTCTTTCTAATCACCACACAACACCCTGGTCAACTGATGATACTGGACCCATGTCCCTGTTTTGCATGTTTTGGTTTCAGGGAGATCAAAGCTTGATGTCTGAGACTCAGGGTGCATAGGTAACTTGCTGCTTACTATATCTGCATTTGTGGTATGCAGGAAAATGCAATGTGTAGATTTAACTTTATAATGTATCGGCTACAGGATTGGCCAGTCCAAACATATGATGCTCATCCCTGAACACACCATGATAGTTAGAATTTAGGATTGTATGAATGTCCAGCATTTGCTTTTCCTTTTTTTTTCAATAACTTTTCCCCGTAGTGCCACATAGTAAGTTAATTAGCAGCTGTATTTTGTAGAATCAATAGTAATTGTAAAAGTTTAGAATTATCCTATATTTCACATTATTGCTTTACAAAGCATCGCTGTGCAATGCTGAGGGAAATAACTGTAGCACTGGTTATAGATCTGGCTGTACTAGTCCATGCTTCAGATTTGTATTCTCCACCAGAATAGTCCCCATGCAATAACCCTGGTCTGTGTTCTCTAACTATGAGTCCAACAAAGACTTTGGACCCTTGGACACACCGCCCATGAACTCTAAATCAGGGTCCCTCTCCAATAACTTCTGCCATGTCTACCATAGAGGAATCTCAGTGTACAATGAGCTTTTCCTGTTTTCCCTCCATTTTCTGTTATACTTTGAAAATGTTGCGCAATGCTGCACACAAACACAGTACTCGAGAGTACGCAATGCTGATCAATATTGTAAATTAAAAATTATTTCAAACAGTTACATACAGTTGGATTGGGACACAGTACCATGTATCCCAAAAAAAAAGAAGATAAATTGATGCATTAATGCATTGATATGTCTCCTTGACAGACCCAGTTGATTGGCGGGTGTATTGTAAACACTGAATAGCAAGTGGCAAACTTATCTGCAGTTACATACTCCTGGTACTTCACCCACTGTGTGGCAGCAGGTGTTAACTCATTAACTCCAATGGAGCTCAAGAAGGGTGCACTGTAACTTCCAATGGGTGGAGCCTAAGCTTTTTGTCAGAATCAAATTATGCCCTCGCATTTCAAACAAATGTTCATATCTCTGGAACCATAGGGGTTATGGAAGAAGTATCAATGGCAAACTCTTCACCATAAACTATTTTATAGTGATGGTATTCTTTAGAATCTAGGTCATAAGCAGAATTTAATATGCCACAGTAAACAGAGTAACAATTACATTTGTAATATTTTGTAAACAACTTAAAATATCTCAGCAACCACTCAAAATACAGACATACTGTCAGCAGCATTTTATTCATCTAGCTGAGAGCGTTCATATGAGGCTAAGGAGTTCTGCCTGTGTTACTTGATTGTTGGGATATTTAGAAAAAGGTGAAAATTATATCTATATAAATTAATATCATAAAAACAACAGCTAATATCTATTTACCTGTACTAGGCAGAGGTGAAATATTAATGCAGTTGAGTTTGCCATTGTATAAGCTTTAAGATGACATTGTTTAAAACCTTGTACATAGCATGGTTTTGGAATTATTGATGTAAATATGAACAAGCAATATTTGATGCTTAGAGGCATCAGTAGGATTTAACTGCAGGTGCACCTGGAGGCGTCACTTGGATGTAATGAGTTAATTCACTTCATGGGGTGATATGTTTCTGGTTGGGACAGGATGTTACTATCGAAGTCCAAATACAACCATACATGTCATTCAGTTAACGTCTGTTTTTATTACCCTTGCTGCGCCATTGTTGCACAATGCTTGCAAGCTTTCACAACTAGAGCACCTACATGGAGGTTTTGCAGCCAGCAATAGTGGTACAAATTGCAAAACTTTGTTTCTGTGTGCTACATCTCATTAATATGTATTGAGCAAAGCTGTACAATGTGCAACATCATGTACACAGAACCATTCCATTTAGGCCCTACAAGAAACCTACACAGAGTTTCTTGAATCCTGGGGATTGTATTCTTTTTAATGTCCATATCACAGGAGTAAATACAATGAGTTTTTTTACAGAAATATAAACAAAATCTTTGAACACCATATATTACTAGTGAGAGCTGCTATAATATTAAGAGAATTAGCTCTTTTCATAAGTTCTCCTCAAAATACCTCTCAACTATGCAGATATTCGCATCATCTTTTTGGTCTGTTCCTCATAAAATCTATGGTTTTCTGGCAAATCACTGAGGATTTAAGTCACTAAAAATGGCAGACATTTGAGTTTCACACATCACATTCTTTAGAAAATGCATGCAAACTCAAAACTTGTTATTCTAAACTTGTTATTCTAAAAGTTTTGTAAGTGTAAAAGAGCAATATTTAAAATCTGCCCTTTATTTTTGGGCAGTTGCTCCCCCATTATTTTTGGCTTTGTTTAGATTTCTTGTGCTAAGGGGTGAGAGGTATGCCCCCCACTTTTTGCCCCCTGCTCATTGTTGATCACCCTGCCCCCACTGCAGGTAATTAGCCCATGTGTTTCCCATTACCAAGGTGAGGGCTGACTGGGAAGGGCCATCATTTTGACCACCATGAGTAGTGACTTGTTTTGCTGTGCACACCCAGCAAGGTATGGATGAGGGGTGTGTATAGGACTTCCACTGAATATGCCACCTTCCTTTAACAAAGCACCTTGTCTATCCACAGAGAGCAAAAGCAGTGTCTTTGCCTGGTCTCCATTATGGAAACTGCATTACCCAGTGTAGCCCTGAGTATGATCTAACCTCAACTGCCCTGCAGAGGAGGCAAACATTCCTTCACTCCTTCTCTTGCCTTGCTTCTCCAGTGCCAGGGCACCATCTCTCTATACCACAGAGACAGAAAACCTTTTCTTATAACTTGTGAATTTTATGATGTGGTCCAGGACATACTTTACAAACATAATTACAAGAATTAAAGAACTCTGCGTTATCTCACTTTTATTCAATGTAATTTTTATTTCATCTAAATTTCAACATCTTTTATGGAATTCATTTAAATCTGACTCCCATGACTTCATTTCAAGGTCTGCAGTACTTATATTTTCCTACTGGTTCTACAGTCTGTAGCATCTAATTTCTTCTCCAGTTTTTCATTTCTTTGATTCAGATAAATCAATGCATCCTTCCAATTCATCTACTCTGCTGTGTAAAGGTAAGTACATTTTTTTTACTTGCAGCCAGTCTTGTATTAATTTACATTATCCAACAAAATATTAATTTTAACTTGATGTTCCAGGAAAAGTCTTTACGTTCCTATATCATGTATAATACAATTATTTCCACAGGACATCTTAAGATGGGGTTTCCTTTCCTGGCAACTGCATTTCATACCGATTTGAAGCAAATGTACCAGTAACTTTATAAAAAGATTGCTTGATATTTCTGTCATACTTGTTTGCTTTTACTTCAGGCATTCCTATCTCCCTGTACAAAAAAAAATTTCAAAATTTAGAATGACACATTTTAAAGAGAGAGGCTCACAGGTTATAATTTTCTTTTGTCACTCTTTGAGTGGTATCAAACAGATTCTCCTCACTGAAGTTTTTGATGACTTTTTACTTTCTGAACTACCCTCTCAGTGAAATTTTCTCTCACATTTTTGGCTTTCTTTATCATAAACATAAGACGCCTGATTCCAAAAGACTTGCTCTCAGTGTAAGTGACATACTCCAGTGTATGTCTGCCTTACAGATAGGCCTTACATTGCAGTAAGTCACTTACACCAAGAGCAAGTCTTCTGAAATCTGTCCCATGGCCTAAGCCTGCTTTATAGATAGGCCTTACACCAAAGTAACTCAAACAGAAAAAACCTCTGTGAGTATGGCAGCTGCGCGGTCTCAGTCAAAGTCAAGCAATCCACAAAAATAAGAGACCAGCATACAATGGCACCAAAATAATCCCTTATTGTTGGAGTGCCCTATGCACATAGAACAAGAACAGACCGGTTTCGGCTTTACATTTACATAGCCTTCATCAGTGTAAATGTGTAGTTACTAAAGCATTCTTTATATACATAATTTAAAGGACATGCGACCAATTAAAGATGCTCATTAAGCCCTGGTTTAAAGAGACATGCTAATTTGACGATCTGTTTTTTCTCCATACTGTTTAATAATTCATGCCACCCTAATTGATTTCTTCTAGGTATTTCTATTTTATCTATGATGGTAAAATTAAATATTGCATTTTTATATGTCAAGGTATGTTTATATAGGGCATTGGTTTCATTGTGGTGTTTGATGTCGCTAAGATGTTCAGACATTCTAAATTTAAGGGATTTCGAAGTTTGCCCTATATAAAATGCTGAACAGTTGCAACTAGCTAGATAAACCACCCAGTCTGTAAGACAATTTGCAAAAAATGAAATGTCATAAACTTGAGGGGTATTTTGACTACTGAAGCTTTTGGTTTTTAGAATTCTAGGACAATGAACACAGTGACCACAGGGGTGACAACCAATTAAGGGGTCTCCTAACAAAGTAACTTGAGTATGTTTCTTTTTATCAAATTGACTGTGTTTATAGTGATTAAAGTAGGCAGCAAGATTTTTACCTTTCTTAAAAGAAAAGTAACATCTGTCTCCCAGAATTTCATTAAGTCTGATGTCAGATGTCAAAATATTCCAATGATGTTGCACACTGTCCATCAGTACCTTGGTGTTGCATCCATATGTAGTAACAAGTCTAGGAGGCCCCCCTCCCCTCTTACATTTGGCTTTGTAATGAAGGTTTTCTTGCTCCATATTATCTACATTATTTTTGGTATGTAGAACATGGCCCATTTTATAACCTCTGTCCCTGAATCTAAGAACTAAATCATCCCTAAAGTGTCCATAAGTATTTTCATCAGAACAAATGCATTTCATCCTCATGAATTGAAACTTAGGGATGTTCTTACAGATATGGGGTGGATGAAAGCTGGTGGCATGGAGAAGCAAACTGTATTCGGGGAATTTACAGCAAGCTTCAGTAGTCAACGTGTGGTCAGATGCTCTAGACATCAAAACATCCAAAAATGTAATTTTATTTCTATCATAGTTAACCGTAAACTCAATTCCCCATTTATTCACATTTAAATATTCAGTGAATTCCAATAGGTATTCCACATCCGCTCTCCACACCAACCAGCAGTCATCCAGGTATCTCTTCCAAATGCCCATTTCTCCTATATAAAAGTTATGGGAGCTATCATAAATGATCTGTTCCTCAATTTATGCCATAAATAAATTGGCATATATTGAGGCAAAGGATGCTCCATAGCTGTACCCTTGATCTGTAAGAAGCACTTGTCCTGATAGAAAAATATATTTTTGGTAAGCACATGTTCTGTAAGGCAGAGGAGTAGTGTGTTGAAACCTGGTGTATATAGTTCTGTTTTGGTTTACCAGTAATATAAGGCTTCCAACCCTGCCCAATGTGGATATTAGTGTATAAGGCTGTAACATCTAGTGTACACATCAGCCATTCTGGTTCTAGTTGTACTTCTGAAATGATCTGAACAAATTCAGTAGTATCTCTAATACGTGCTCTTACACATTTGAGAAGAGGTTGCAAGTATTTAGTAAGAAACAGGGACAGAGGTTCTGTAAATGAGTTCCTGCCAGACACAATAGGTCTGCCTGGGGGATTGCATACATTTTTATGTATCTTGGGCAGAATATATATATATATATATATATTGTGGGCATGGATTTGTGATAGTCAGATGTAGTTCAGTATTATTGCTAATAATACCTTCCTCCACTGCTAAGGATAGGAAATCATCTATTTGTTGCTTAAAGAAGGGGGGTAGGATCAATACTGAGTTGTGTGTAGTAACGTGCATCAGAAAGTTGTCTATTGGCTTCCTTATCATACTCAGTCCAGTCTTGTACAACTACAGCCCCTCATTTATCTGCCGTTATGATGAGCAACTCATGATTATTGGCTAACTTAACAATATTGTCCGTAGAGGTCTTAGAAATATTGTTAGCCATAGGTTTGTAGCACCTAAAATAGAAACGTAGATTTTTAATAATAGCATTTTGAAATAGGAATACATTGTGATTCATAGGGGGCATAAACGAAGACTTGTGATATTTAAATTCATCAGTGATCTTTCAGGTAGTTTGGTCCTGAACAAATAATTTTATATTTAAATTCCTGCAAAATGTATATTGTTAACAAAATTTTCTTCAGGAACAAAAAAAAAAAACAGGAATAAATGATAATCCTTTATTTAAGATTTCCATATCTGAGGCAGTGAGGGTGTGTGAATAAATGTTGGTTACATTCATATTTATTCTTTCTGTACAAACATTTGGAGCAAAGTCTCCATATTGCTTACTTCCCCAATTTTTCCTGCCCCTCACCTCCTAGATGTAAATCCTGCGGGACAGTAGAGTTCCTCCTTTTCATTGTTGGAGAGCCTGTGGCACCTACTGTATCAGTGTCTAATCCTGAAGATGATTCATCCCCCGAGGTTTCTACACTGTGTGTAGATCCCTTTTTTTAAAATAGATTTAGTATGTTTCCTTTTGGAGGGGTTCCGACTGGGTTGTATAAATCGAACATGTTTGTCTCTACCTACATTAAAAGGGTCCTCCTTATCATAGCCCCCTAATTCTCTGAGGAACTTCTTTTTCTTCCTCTCTTTGAGTTGAGTTTCTAGAGTCATCAACTCATTACCAAGGTTCTTAAGACTAGTGTTGTATGAAGATTCCCCTTCATATTTTTTGGCCAAATCACATAATTGAGTAATGGATTTTATCTCCTTATCTATTATTCTGTTGTGGTGCTCAGCTAGTATTTCAACAAATTTAAGAGATGCCTGCTGTTGCCCTTCACCCCATTGTTTCAATAAGATATCATTGGGGTTACTAACTAATGGTTGCATACGTATACGTAAATCTTTTGGTGTTATTCCTTTAGTCAAATATGCCCGAAAAAGCTTATAGTGCCATACATTATTGCATAATTGACGCATATGTTTATTCATATTCAAAAAATAACTTTCACCATCGGGACCAACATCAGAGCCATTCCCCACCTCAACCTACCTTTCCCCAAAGTATCATAGGCTTTTCTCATATTACCTTCCATCAAGCCAGAAAGTCTCAGAATAGTGTCTATAAACCCCTAAAGTTCTTACTTACCCTTCACCAACACCCAGTACTCCACGGTGATATTCATTCCAACCCAGGACCAAACAATAACAACCCCCTCAAGCCCCACCAACCCCAGCCTACAACCCCTTTTACCTCTACTAAAGATCCAATCTCCTTACTCATAGGTCATCTTAACATACAGAGCTTAAATAACAAAATCAGCTAACTCCATGCTCTACTAGATACCCATTCCTTTGATGTCCTATGTCTAACAGAAACCTGGCTTAAACCAGAGACAAAGGATGAGGAAGTCATCTGACCTGGTTACAATATAATAAGATTAGATTGTGCAACCAAAAAGGGTGGAGGGGTAGCAATTCTGTTTAAATCTGGCCTACAAGTTTCCATAGTAGATATACTACTACCCCTTGATAGTCATGCAGAAATCCTTATCTCTAAGCTCCAGATCAATGCCAGCAAGTCCATTTATATAATATGCTCCTACCACCCTCCAGGCAACAACATCAATATCCAGAAAACCATCCTCTGTTGGCTTTCCTCATCCTTCCCACAAGAAACCATTGTACTTGGTGACTTTAACATTGACTGGAATACCTGTACCTCAGTCCAACCTTCAATCCTTATAAAGCTCTATGGCGTCATACAAATTATCACCTCATTATCCAGGATCCATAAGCCTAGTGGAAAACAAAGCACCTTAGACTGGATCCTTGTAAATAACCACCCCCTCTCATATAAAACAGATACCCTACCAGATGATATAAGCGATCACTTCCTTACTTATATAATCAGGGAAAAAAACATTCATTCCCAACCAAACCATCATTAAAACTATACGTAACAAAAATAATTTTAATCCAGTTAGCTTCCAAGCCGAACTACAAGCTTGTGACTGGTCTCCCTTGGAACAACTTCCACTAGAGGAAGCTGTATCCTTTTTTAACTCCAAATTCCTACAAATCCTGGAATACCATGCACCTACTAGAACTATAAGAACTAGAACCAAAGCCGCTCCATGGCTCACCAAAGAGAGTAGACAAAAAATTTGATTGAGAAATAAGATCTGGTCTAAATGGAGAATCACTAAAAAACTGACTACCAGAACTATAAACAGTTAGGAAATGTCACTAAAAGATCAATACTCCTTGACAAAAAGAACTACTACTTTAAACTTCAGTATAAACATCAACAAAAACCACAAATTTTCTGGTCAGCTATAAATAAACTTATACACCCAGGCCACACAAATACCTCAAACCCCACAGGTCTCTCTTTAAACTCTCCAAATGAGATTGCTAATGCCCTCAATACCTGCTTTACAGAAACTGCACAATTTCTTGCTAACTCCTTACCTCCTGCTAGCTCCAACCTCCCATCCACCCTGACTAGCATACCTCTTTCATTTCATTTAAAGCCAGTTCCTACATCTCTCATCTTTAACTTACTTACTAAAGTTAAACCATGTACCCCCTCAGCTGACCTACTACCAGCTGAATATCTGCAGATTGCTGCAAAAGTACTATCATACCCTATTTCCATACTTATCAACAGAACCATTACTGAAGGCTTTATCCCATCTCTCTGGAAAATCTCTCACATTATCCCACTTCACAAAGGTGGCAACTCCATCGAACTTTCAAGCTACCGCCCCATTGCCCTACTCTCTCCTCTAGCCAAACTAATGGAAAAATGTATCCACCAACAGCTACTTGATCACCTTCTCCTAAATAACCTTCTATCAGATTGTCAGCAAGGCTTTAAGCCTTTTCATAGCACCACTACTGCTCTCTTATCCTTCTCCGATTGCATTAACAAACATTGTAACAATAATAAGCTCTCTGCTGCACTCTTTATTGACCTTTTTAAAGCCTTTGATATGGTTAACCATCAAATACTTCTAAACATACTAAAAACTCTTTCATTCAGCTCACAAGCACTACAATAGTTCAAGTCCTATTTAGAACATAGACAGCAAGCTGTCCTCTGGGACAATAACTTTTCCACTAATCTTCCTGTTACTCTAGGGGTGCCACAGGGCTCTATCTTGGGACCTCTTCTCTATATTCATTAACGATCTACATCTAAATATTCCTCAAGCCACCTGCATTCAATATGCAGATGATTGTACTCTAGTATGTACTGTCCCCTCTGCTGCTGAACTCCAAACCATTACTCAAACTGTATTTAGCTCAGTTGAGAATTGGTTCCTACAACATTGCCTCCTACTAAATGCCAAAAAAAAAACCAAAGCTACTGCTTTTTACCCCAACACTTAAGTCTTCCCCTATTCACGTCACTGTCAAGGCCAATAATGGCACTATCATTGCACCAGACCCAACTACCAAACTATTAGGCATAACAATTGATCAACATCTTAACTTTGACTCCCATATTAACACGACTATCAAAACTGTTAACAGAAAACTTAGCTCTCTCTAGCGAATACATTTTTTTCTTATCCCTGAAGCCAGAACCACCATTGCCCATACCCACCTTATCTCTACCCTCCTCTATGCTCCCCCCATTTATACCAATCTCTCTAAAAGTAACCTTAATAAATTGGCAACCTCCTATAACAACATTACCGGATTTGCCACTGGCTCCCCATTTAAAACCCACCATTGTCTAAATCTCAAACAGCTTGGTTGGCTAGAACTTCAAAACCAGCTACTTTTTCAACAACTTATCACCCACAAAATACTACATCAGCCCACCAGCACTCCTATTTTCAGTAGCCTAATCTCTCCCTGTAGTAATCTCACTACCCTTCGCTCAGCTAATAAATTACAAGTAACCATTCATAAATCCTTTAACAAAGCAGGTGACTCCCTCTTCTCTAATTCAGTAGGGAAAAATTGTAACAGGCTTCCCAGCAATCTACAATTACTTTCATCATTACCCTCTTCAAGAATCAAATAAAATTACTCCTTAAAACCCAATGGCTATGCCCATGGACTAACCCAGATTAAAAGCAACTGTATAGCATTACTGTTTTCACCCTCCTTCAATAACCAAACCTGATTACCAATGTCTGTCTTTGACTTTAATCTTCTCCAGTCTTTTAGTACTTGCAAACTACCCTGTAGTACATAAAATAGGAACATTCCCCCTACTCCAGGCACCTGTATTTCAGCCTTATATGTATTCTATCTGTTTTACTAGTATGTATAATCTTGAACAAACCTAATAACCAACTTTATCTATCTTACCTTTCCTACTCTTCTCTAAGACAAATGTCTATCCCTTAACCTTAATCATCTGCTTCTAAAACTACTGTATTACTAAACTCTGTATCCATGACCTTTTCATGAAGCTTCTGCAATGACAACCTAAAGCTAAATGTATATTAATGTTTTAACCGATGTGTTTTTTGGTCTTCTGTCTTTATTGTCTGTTTCATTTATTCATTAATATTGATATTTAGCATAGTTTGGAGCTTATCTCCCTGGGCCTCTACTGAAAATGGGCATGTATCCAGTTAGGCTAGCCCGGTCAACAAATGTAAAATAAATAAATAAATAAATAAAACTCGGCTGTCCCGTGGGATTTACACCTAGGAGGAGGGGGGCAGGAAACATCGGGGAAGTAAGCAATATGGAGACTTTGCTCCAAATGTTTGTATGGAAAGAATAAATGTGAATGTAACCAACATTTCTTCACACACCTTCACTGCCTCAGATATGGAAATCTTAAATAAAGTATTATAATTTATTCCTGTTTTTTTTTTGTTCCTGAAGAAAATTTTGTTAACGACATACTATCTTTTTGCAGGAATTTAAACCTTAAATTATTTTTTCAGAACCAGACTACCTCAAAGATCACTGATGAATTTAAATATCACAAGTCTTCATTTATGCCCCCTATGAATCACAATGTATTCCTATTTCAAAATGCTATTATTAAAAATCTACATTTCCATTTTAGGAACTACAGACCTATGGCTAACAATATTTCTAAGACCTCTATGGACAATATTGTTAAGTTAGCCAATAATCATGAGTTGCTCATCATAAAGGCAGATAAAGAAGGGGCTGTAGTTGTACAAGACTGGACTCAGTATGATAAGGAAGCCAATAGACAACTTTCTGATGCACATTACTATACACATCTCAGTATTGATCCTACCCCCCTTCTTTAAGTAACAAATAGATGATTTCCTATCCTTAGCAGTGGAGGAAGGTATTATTAGCAATAATACTGAACTACATCTGACTATCACAAATCCATGCCCACAATATATATATTTTCTGCCCAAGATACATAAAAATGTATGCAATCCCCCAGGCAGACCTATTGTCTCTGGCAGGAACTCACTTACAGAACCTCTGTCCCTGTTTCTTGCTAAATACTTGCAACCTCTTCTCAAATGTGTAAGAGCACATATTAGAGATACTACTGAATTTCTTCAGATCATTTCAGAAGTACAACTAGAACCAGAATGGCTGATGTGTATGCTACACGTTACAGCCTTATACACTAACATCCCACACTGGGCAGGGTTGGAAGCCTTAGATTACTGGTTAACCAAAACAAAACTATATACACCAGGTTTCAACACACTACTCCTCTGCCTTACAGAACATGTGCTCACCAAAAATATATTTTTCTGTCAGGACAAATGCTTTTTACAGATCAAAGGTATAGCTATGGGACCATCCTTTGCCCCAATATATGCTGATTTATTTATGGCATATATTGAGGAACAGATCATTTATGGTAGCTCCCATAACTTATATATATTGGAGAAATGGACATTTGGAAGAGATACCTGGATGACTGCTGGTTGGTGTGGAGAGCGGATGTGGAATACCTATTGGAATTCACTGAATATTTAAATGAGAATAAATGGGGAATTGAGTTTACGGTTAACTATGATAGAAATAAAATTAAATTTTTGGATGTGCTGGTGTCTAGAGCATCTGACCATACATTGACTACTGAAGTTTGCCGTAAATTCCCCGAATATAGTTCGCTGCACCATGCCACCAGCTTTCATCCACCCCATATCTGTAAGAACATCCCTAAGTTTCAATTCATGAGGATGAAACGCATTTGTTCTGATGAAAATACTTATGGACACTTTAGGGATGATTTAGTTCTTGGATTCAGGGACAGAGGTTATAAAATGGGCCATGTTCTACATATCAAAAATAAGGTAGATAATATGGAGCGAGAAAACCTTCTTCATTTCAAAGCCAAATGTAAGAGGGGAGGGGGCCCCCTAGACTTGTTACTACATATGGATGCAACACCAAGGTACTGATGGACAGTGTGCAACATCATTGGAATATTCTGATATCTGACATCAAACTTAGTGAACTTCTGGGCGGCAGATGTTACTTTTCTTTTAAGAAAGGTAAAAATCTTGCTGCCTACTTTAATCACTATAAACACAGTCAATTTGATAAAAAGAAACATACTCAAGGTACTTTGTTAGGAGACCCCTTAATTGGTTGTCACCCATGTGGTCACTGTGTTCACTGTCCTAGAATTCTATAAACCAAAAGCTTCAGTAGTCAAAATACCCCTCAAGTTTATGACATTTCATTTTTTGCAAATTGTCTTACAGACTGGGTGGTTTATCTAGCTAGTTGCAACTGTTCATCATTTTATATAGGGAAAACCTCGAGACCCCTGAAATTTGGAATATCTGAACATCTTAGCGACATCAAACACCGCAAAGAAACCAATGCCCTATATAAACATACCTTGACACATAAAAATGCTATATTTAATTTTACCATCATAGATAAAATAGAAAGACCTAGAAGTAATAAATTAGGGTGTCATGAATTATTAAACAGTATGGAAAAAATGGATTGTCAAATTAAGATGTCTCTTTAAACCAGGGCTTAATGAGCATCTTTAATTGGTCACATGTCCTTTAAATTAAAGCCGCGGTGGTATAGCGGTAGCGTTGTTGCCTCACAGCAAGAGGTTCTCCTGTTCGATTCTCGGCTGGAGTGCCTTCTGTGTGGAGTCTGCATGTCCTCCCCATAGTCGAGTGGCCTGCCAAAGACATGCATGAATGGGCATGCCTTCGTAGAAGGTTGGGCGTTGGGCTGGCATCTCGGCACCATAAAAATCTACTGCCAATCATTAGCAGACTGGAATTCCGCTGTGGAGACCCCTAACTGGGAAAAGCCGAAAAGGCAAACATGTCCTTTAAATTATGTATATAAAGAATGATTTAGTAACTACACATTAACACTGACAAAGGCTATGTAAATGTAAAGCCAAAACCGGTCTGTTCTTGCTCTATGTGCATAGGGCACTCCAACAATAAAGGATTATTTTGGTGCCACTGTATGCTGGTTTACACCAAAGTAAGACACATGTACAGAGAACAAATCTTTCTGAATTGGGGCAGGCTTACACTGAAGTAGGTCAGTTGCACTGAAAACAAGTCTTTCGGAATTTGGGCAAGCTTACACGAGAGTAAGTTACTTACACCAAGAGCAAGTCTTTTTTGGAATCTGGCATGAGATGTACTTTCTGTTCCTCAGCTCTAACTCATTCATACTATTGAATCAGGGTGTCCTGACAATAATTTGCCTCCATGATACCATGTTGGTTCACATCCATTAAAAAGTGGGTAAAAAGGAACAAAGGTAAGCATTGTTCTTCTGGCAACTTTTCCATCAGCTTATATACTACAGATAGTGGACTAAGAGAACTGCAGTTCCAAGTTTTACTTATGGTCCTTAAAGAATAGCATCAGACTGCCTTCAATGATGACTTAAAGCATAGCTGTGTGATGGCTAAAGCATTAATAAGGCTGTAAACAATTTCCTTAAGATGGGTTTTGTGGTTTTGGATTCAGCAACACACAAACTGCCATTAGCAACCACAAGTTACTTAGTCTGATAACCTGAACTGTACTTTCTTGCATCCTTTCCTGCAGTTTCTTACTCAATCCATTCTCTGACAGACTTCTTATCCATTCATGACTATGTTTTTCTTTTATATGCAGCTTCTCTGTAGGCTGTAATGTTCATTTATTATGTATGCTCCTTATCTAGGCCTGTAGTTTACTGTATTTTTTTTAACATTGCTGCAGGTCAGACCAGAGATACACACACACACACACACACACACACACACACACACATTACACACACACGTATATATCAGTACAGACACACACACACACACACACACACACACACACACACACACACACACACACACACACACACGTATATATCAGTACAGACACAGACACACACACACACACACACACACACACACACACACACACACACACACACACACGTATATATCAGTACAGACACACACACACACACACACACACACACACACACACACACACACACACGTATATATCAGTACAGACACACACACACACACACACACACACACACACACACACACACACACATCCCTCTTACATGCATAAGTGCTAATAAGTGCTATTCTTTCTTTAACAAAATAAAAAGTAGCTTTGCAATGAGGTCACTGTTTTACATTTCAGTTTTCTTATTTCTTAATGTAGTTTCTATTAGTCAGCTCCCTTTGTATCAGTAGTTTCACTGAAAGTTTGCTTCATGTGAGGTTTATCTTATTGCAAGACTGTTTGGTAATATAGGTTCAAAATTACCTAAGTCATTAAAAACATGTGAAAATAGCATGAGTCTCTGGCATATGACATCAGTGCATTTTCTGAGCTTCCTTTTCAGTAATGTAACACAAAAGGGACTACTTCTTGCCTAAGTGTAATTACAGCGGAAATTATATGAACTCAAGGTTATTATTATGTGTGCTGTTAATTATTTCCAGAACTTTACTAAATAAAGATATATTTATATTTAAAAATATGCACCCTTTAAAAGTATTTGTCTTTGCAACTGCAATGTGTATTTGATACCACTGAAGGGTAACATATCACGTTTCTCTCTCTCTTCAAAAATATACTTGCACTTACAAACTTCAAGAGTTTTCAGAAGTTACTGTTTAGATAAAAAAGGACATAGGCTCCAGCATACCAAACTATATTCCTCCGTGGTTCAGCAATGTTACGCTGCATTGCTTACTTAGTTATGATGTGGACTTCCTTTTAAGGAGAGTGTATCAAAATGAATGGGATGAGGTAAACACAAAAGACTTTAAAGATTCCTGCTCAAATGGATTAACTAATCAGTCCCGGAATGCATCCATGTGAGTCAGATGGCTTTCTCCTTAACCTTACATTAAATCCAATCCTGATTAGGAATCATTTGATTAAAGGAGTGAGACAGTAATCAGCTTTTGGTTTATCATTTGCTAAAAGCTGCTGTGACAGAAATCCTTGTGGGGTGGGGGTTGGGGTGGGCTGTGACAGAAATCCTTGTGGGGTGGGGGTTGGGGTGGGGTGAGAGGGTGATTTCTTATTAATGTCCTTCCTGTTGTATTCCTGCAGAGATCTAGTTTGCTTTGCAGTTTAGATATCAAAGAAAGCCATTTTAACATATGCTTGTTGTGTAGTCTTTATTAATTTGTGGAGACTGTACATTAAAGAACATATCTGTATTGAAAGAAACAGATCAGATCAATGTCTGTGCTGTAGTCTGGGACATGTATATGTGTGTGTGTGTGTGGGTCATACACAAGAATCTTACAGAATGAAGTACACGCGTGTATGTGTGTATCAGTGTGCACATGTATTCTTTAAGTCCCTTCCCTTCTTGGAATCCTACAAATTGCTTACCTTTTGGCGCTTATTAGAAGTAATACCTATATGGATTTTCAGAACTAGTAAAACATCTGACTCTGTTATTTTTACAATAAACTGCAGACTCTGTATCTGTTATACTTACAGCTGTGCCTTATTTTCTGGACTTTCTCTAACTTTCACATACATTGCAAGCACTGCCCACATAGTTTCACAGCCTTTTTAGATTCCTCAGAACCGAAAAAAAAGATATATAACTTAGACTTATGGCTTCATGGTCTTTAATGTCAAAATAAATAACAAAAATAGCAATGGTACTGGTTTGCAATTATTTGTTTATAAGGTAAGATTTATCTACATATAAATGTTTGCTCTGAAGTAAAATTAATATGGTTTGGTCTTTGTCATGTGACTTCTTTACAGTGAAACTACAGATAACAAAAATGTATTTATGTATTTATTTATTTGGCATTTGTTTACCGAGAAAGTATGACTGGGTCATGAGGTACCCATTTTCAGTGAGTCCCGGAGAGAAAAGCTCAGAGAGACCAGATAGCAAAGCGGGTAAGGTATTCGCCTCCCATGCACAAGGTACAAGGTTCGATCCTGACCTCCAGCCAATGCATTATCTCCGGCCTTTGCATTATCTAACTTGCTGGAGGGACAGGTTCATAACCCAGAGGCTCCCTTCGCTCTGGAATAGAATTCCAGTTCATGTGAGGCAGAGCACCTCACTGAATCTCTTCAAGAAGAATCTCGATAGGTGGATGGGGGATCGTAGGTTTGTCCCAGGGATTACTCCCGTGTCACTATTAGACAGAGGCACAGTAAACTAAACCTTAAGAAGGGTACAGTATACTCAAATCAAGGTGTGGCGTAAGCCATACAGAATCAGAATTGCCCCAGGGCAGATAGCCTAGTATGAACCTATATGGTTAACAGAATGAAAAACTAGAAAGACACAATAAAGTCATAACATTAAAGCACAAATATGAAAACAACACAGTTTGTCAGAATAAGAACTTAACAGACATAATAAAGCCATAACATTCAAGCACAAAATTTGAAAACCTACACATTAGTTTGTCAAAATAAAAACTCAACAGACATAATAAAGTCATAATGTCCAAGCATAAATTATATAGAAACCTTGTTAATAGAAAGATGCAGCATTATCTATATAATAGATTATCATAATGATTATTAATATTTTAGAGGTCATGGAATATGGTAACAGATTATATTTGTGAAGGTGTAGTATAGTACGAATAGAGAAGGTTAGGGTGTGATAGAGGGGATAGTAGGAATAGATGTGGAAAGGTATGAGTGTAACCTCAGAGGAGTATGTGTAGAGGAAGGGAGGGTAGGGTAGGGTAAATTAGTAGTGGGGATAGAGAGAGCACATGTAGAAAAAGGTACAAGAGTACCTCAGCCTGGGCTCATACAGGAGCAAATCCAAGCTTTGACGAAGTATTCTTATATAGAGGTTTTGAAGGAGTGCACATTAGTAGCAGTTTTGATAGTTAAAGGAAGGGAGTTCCATAGTTTTGCCATAGAGCAGGAGTAAAGGCTTAGGCCTGGGGTTTTGTTAAACAAACATCTCCTCACAATTTATAAACCTGTCTATCAGAGACATTGGGGGAGAGACAAGAGTGAATTTCCGATTTTCCATCCATTGGTTAAGGTTAATAGGATTAGGGATGGACTCTGCTTCACAAGGATGGGAGCCTGTTCCAGACCATGGTGATCCTCTGAGACAAATATCTGTCTCTTATTTATGCCACAAGCAAAATTTAAATCCTTGGATATAGTGGTTATAATGCTGTTCATTTTGCACATGTGCAAAAGTTACATCAGAGCTGGATCTTAAGATGCCTTGTATGCAAGGCACATATCAACTCTCAGTAACTTGTAGAAGTCAGAGACTAGAGAAAGTCTTTAAGGCGATCTTTATCGGACAATGTACTTATACCCTGGATTGTCCTGATAAGGAACCTTGATGGGTGTTCCAACTGCTGCATATCTATGGTTGGGTACATGCTGAATGGGCATTATATTCACTGATGGGTCAGATAAGGGCCACATAAAGTGGCACTATGACTTCCTTGGACCCAGATGGCATGCCCTTACTTATAAGATGGGCAACATAGAATTATTTTCCACATGTTGATCAAAGGCCAGATTATTGTCTACATATTTTCCCAGTTCCTTGACTACTGGGTCAACTCTTAGGGGTGTTTTATCAATGGAGTAATTAAACTAGGTGACAGTTTTCCTAAAAGGCACTATAATGCATTTCTTGGCATTGAGTTTTAGTCCATGACTTGGGCATTAGTTATTCATCTGTGTTAGACCCTCTAGTAATATGTTTGTGTCATGGAGGGAATCTATAATAGCTCACAATTTGCAGTCATCTGCAAACTTGGTCAGGCAAAGGCCCTTGACAATAGCCTTTACTTATAAGACGTAGATGCCAAGTAGAAGCAGTACCAGCATGGACCCTGAGGTACCCCACTAGTAACTGGTCTCTTAGTGGAAGTGATCTCATCAATTCTGATTTCATGGGTCCTGTCTGTGAGCCAGCAAGCAATCCAGCAAGTTACATACAACAGATCCTTACTGCTGATTGTTTAGAATGCTGGATTATGTGCAAGTAAATATGGCATATGCATATGTTCTAGATGCTTTTGCATATCTTCTGACTCTATTTTCCATAACTGGATTTGTAAAGTGGGTGGTGCTGGTGTCCCTTAAACTCTGTCTAGTTCATAAGTGGGAGTTGAGGTGGTACTTATCTATCATAGAAATTGTACTTTCCATTATACTTTCATGCTTATAAGTGCTATAATGTTTTGATATATATTAATGTAATTCTGCCAATCAATGTCCAGTCAGTAAGCAATATGTATGACTCTTATTTATACCGATGGCATAACATGATTGGATATTCTTAGCAGTCACCACTATATTAAATATAGAGAGAACCCTGAAATGTAGCAAAACACAATACCAGCCCTTACCCACATTTCTTTTTCCTTTCATGCTTTATTCCTTGAAGCTGTTGGTTTAAATGTTACATATTAAGTACTGTTTTATACAGTGGCTTTTGAATCAGTTAACTAGATTGCACATACTGCTATTTTACAAATCCTTGTTTGTCAAGAAGCACTTTTTTTTTTGCACATTTCTAAAACTTCCTCAACCAAAATGCATTTCTGCTGTAGGCTAAACTTTGAAAATCAGTGTATTTTCCCAGGACTGCTGCAATTTATAATTCTTTGGACAATCTACAAGGTTAATGGGGGCTAAATACTACTGGAGGTTGAATTCTTAAATAAGCTTTCTGCAAATTAATTTTACAAGGTTCATCCCTAAGAAAAATCACAGCATAACCCAATCAATTTGATGACCACATTAAAGAGAAAAACAGTATACAATGTAAAAATCATTAAATCAATGCAAGAAGTGTACTACATAAACACATCCTGCCACTCACTAAACCACTGCAGACCTTTACTTACTATTAAGCTGCTCCTGGCAAGTCAGCAGCTGTTGTATCATTTTAACACATTTAAATCTCTGGCATCAAACAATCCTGAGCCAACTTCTGCTTCATGGTTGACTTGGCACATTCAATCCACTGACAGCAAATTGAAAAAGTCCTTGTCTAGGTAGACTAAATGATACAATGACATTGAAGTTTGCCATGTCTGATGCATTAAATTTTGGCCTTATCTACTTGAGATGAGACCATAATAAGTAAGGTAGTATTGTGATCATCCTTAGATCGGTCACTCGGTACAGTTTTCACTGATGCGTAAGACGTGGCAATGACTAAAGCACCTGATGGCATTGACTCTAGCATTATTTATACTTATGGAGTTCCTTGCTTTCTTTGATAGTGTTGCCATACCCCTTAAGGAAAAGCAGAGGTCTGAACCTCAGTACCCTTACACATGCATTTCTGCTGTTTTACCTAGATACTTTGTTTTATAAATGGTCTAAAACTGGAGAAGGCAAGGACAAGTGACATAAGGACAGTTTAGCTAAAGATGAAGAGTTAGTTGTGAAGAAAAGAAAATTGTTTAACTAATAGCAAGAGCTTCATATATTTTTCATATGTTACATATGGAAATGACAGAGCTGAATTAAACCCAGGAGATGGATTTGCTTTACACCTTTTGAGAACTGGGAGATTTTGTCATAAAATCATGTGCTTATGCAAACTATCATGTTTATTTAGAAATAACTTTAGGAATTTGGAGGCTAAACACAATGTCAGTGTGCATTTGTTGTACCATTTTATCCATCCTGCCTGAGTCTGTTGTCTTATACTATTCCCAGGGTTTCCTCTTTTTACTTTCTAGACTCATTGCCTATATTTTCACATGCTTTCATCTGTTTGTAGGTTAGTATTAGGCTATCTGCACATGCAGGTCAATTTAAGCTTAGCCAAATTTCCTATCCCAAAAGTATGAATCAAACCATGTACCTTGAGTGTATGAGATAAGCATCTTAACTATTATATAACCCCCAACCTGTAAAGAACATTTTGGGCCCACAGGCCTAAAACTCACATAGCTGTATTTGGGAGTCTGGTACTTTACTACTAAACCACCCCATGCTTTCATGTTTTACCTTTCCCATACTCCTCTCACTGTTTATATCAGCTCTGTGGTAATTTCACCAATCCGGTCTCATAACTTTTTATATTCTTTTGCTGTTTTGGCCTGTCTTTTCATTCATTAGAATCCTCTCTCTAAACTACTACTTTTTTAGTTTCCAATAAAACTGTTCTTCCTTTAACTTTTTTTCAAAGAATTTTATTAAATAATTATTAAAATGAACAAATATTTCCATGAAATTATAACATTTTTTCTTTAAAGTTAAAAATCAAGAAAATAAAAAAAAATCTTCTAATATATAAACCAATGTAACTAAACTATATACAAAGACGTTCATCATGCAAAAAAAAAAATCTTAATGTAGCTGTAGGATTAATAAAAATCATCTGTTTACATAAACTAATAAACTTTTTCTAGAAGTTCATAGATGATATTCCATGAATTATAATGTAGTATTCCTAGATTATCTAGATTTAATAGTTAACATTTCCAAATTACACGTTTCAGGGAGTATATTTTTAAATTCCAAAAATGTAGGTGCTGTACTAGATTTCCAATTCTTAGTGATTGTTTTTCTAGCTATAAATAGTATAGACCAAACCAAAGGGTACTTATTCTCTTTTACACAATCAGGAACAGGAGTATTACATAAAACAAGTGATTTAGATATAAAGAAATTATCAGTAGAAATTGTTTGCAACAAATGATTGATATCATCCCAAAATTTTCTTAAATAAATGCAATTATAAAACATATGAAACCAGTCAGCATTCAATTCAATATTACATCTCCAACATGTTATATTCTTTTTAGAAAATATACTCTTATTATGAGGAGTGATAAATGATCTATTTAAAAATCTTCATGTGAATAATTTCCATTTTAAAGAAGTAGTCATACTTGCTGGTTGTAAAATATTCAATTTGTCTTTCTCAGAAGGGGGATTATTATTAATTAAAGAAAATATTTCCAATAATTATCTGAATTTGTATCTAAATCACATTTAATTGCCCTATAAATGTTTGATAACTTGTTATTAGCAGGAGATTTATGCAAAAATGATAAAAACATATATTGTATTAGCTTGGGAATTTTTTTCCTAATTATAGGAGACATAGAATCCAATTTATTTAATACATATTGTCTAGCTTCTTGAAGCTCTAACCATAAACAAGAATCAAGTTTATACTCTTCCAAGAGTAAACTATTGGATTTTATCTCATTATTTACCATCATTTGGTGCCAAAATGTTAAATGCTTTTGCTGAAATATAGACATTTTTGTATAATCTGAAGAGAAAATAGATCTGTGTGTGTAGGCTATAGGGAAGAGTAAAAAAAAACAATCTTTATATATATTATATTTAAATATATAATTTTTAAATGATTTTAAAAGAAAAACTATATACTTAGAGTTAAACCTCAGAGAAGAAAATTCAGAAATATAATCTTTTAACCTCCAAATAAATGGATTATTAATTATATTTAGCTTATAGGAACTGTTTATATCTTTGGTATTTTGTGACAATACCTCTATAAACTCTTCCCACTTAGCAGTGTATTCCACAACAATGAGATGAGAGATTGTATTGAATACTGATGAAAATGAATGCATTTCTAAATTTGGTAAGGCTATACCCCCATTATTCCAATTATATATATGGTATGTTAATGCAATCCTTGTCTTATTTGGTAACTACAAAAAATTCTGAATCATTGAATTACATTTTTTAATTATTTGGTAAGAAGGAGGTATAGATAAAGACTGAATTATATATAAGATTTTGGGGAGAAGGATCATCTTTATTATTAAAAGTTTATCATCCATAGAAAAGGGTAATTTGCTCCATTTATTTATTAAATTTTCTATCTGTAATAGACTTTTATTATAATTTATTTGAATGGTATTTTTAATATTGTTAGTAATAATTATACCTAAATATGCTATTTGTTGAGACTGAACTATATATTCATTATATTCATCAGGTATATTGTATTTTTTGAACCTGTTAAAAGACTTTGTGTTTTATTATTATTAAAAGTAAGGCAGGAATTCTTTTGAAAATATTCCATGTTTTTAAAAAGTTTTTGTATAGATTCCCTTCTACTCCCAAGAGTAATCAATATGTCATCTGCAAACATTTGTATTGTATAAACTTTTCCCACATAGAAGTGTATTCCACAACAATGAGATGAGAGATTGTATTGAATACTGATGAAAATGAATACATTTCTAAATTTGGTAAGGCTATACCCCCATTATTCCAATTATATATATGGTATGTTAATGCAATCCTTGGCTTATTTGGTAACCACAAAAATTTCTGAATCATTGCATTACATTTTTTAATTATTTGGTAAGAAGGAGGTATAGCTAAAGATTGAATTATATATAAGATTTTGGGGAGAAGGATCATCTTTATTATTAAAAGTTTATCATCCATAGAAAAGGGTAATTTGTTCCATTTATTTATTAAATTTTCTATCTGTAATAGACTTTTATTATAGTTTATTTGAATGGTATTTTAATATTGTTAGTAATAATTATACCTGTTGAGACTGAGCTATATATTCATTATATTCATCAGGTATATTATATTTTTTGAACCTGTTAAAAGACTTTGTGTTTTATTATTATTAAAAGTAAGGCCGGAATTTTTTTGAAAATATTCCATGTTTTTAAAAAGTTTTTTGTATAGATTCCCTTCTACTCCCAAGAGTAATCAATATGTCATCTGCAAACATTTGTATTGTAGATGATATAGTGGGGTTTAATTTGTATCCTTCAATATCTGTATCATGTCTTATTAAATTTGCCCATGGTTCCATAACCAATGAAAATAAAAGAGGGGATAATGGACACCCTTGCTTAGTACCTTTTACTATTGGTATATTTTGAGATATACCAGTACCAATTTTAACATAAGCTTGGCTACCTTCATATAACAGAGTGATAAGATTGATAAAATTATTGGAGAAATTTAATTCCTTTAATAGAGTGAACAAATATTCCCATGTAACTGAGTCGAAAGCACAATTTATATCTAAACTAACTAGGCTTAAATTTGTTTTAAGATTTTTCACTGAATCAATTAAAGTTAATATTCTTTTAATGTTATCATATAAAGTTCTCTTTATTATAAACCCTGTCTGATCACTATCAACTAATTTGGGTAAAAGTGTTTTAAGCCTTTCTGCATAAATGGACATAAATAATTTGTAATCAGTGTTTAATAGGGAGATGGGTCTATAGGAGGTACACTTAGAGGGATCTTTATTAGATTTTAAAATAGGAGAAATAACAGTGTATTTCCAAGAAGGTGGAATTATGTTTTTGTCCTGAACAAGATTAAATACTTTATAAAGCAATTTTAGAGCATTTATAGGTAGCCATTTGTAAATTTCAAGAATGATGCCGTCATTACCTGGTGCTTTATTTTGCTTTAATTTGGTAATGAGAGTTTGAAGTTCTTTGAAAGATATTTGTTTATCGATAGAAATCCCTTGTTCCTCTGAAAGTCTTGTTTTAGTGTATTTATTAATAAATGTTTTTATTTCCTCTTTAGAGTTAATTTCAGTAGTTGTTTGGTTGATGTTTATAAAAAACTGTCTAAATTCAGTTGATATATTATGAATTTTCTATACCATTTTTCCTTTTTTAGGGGAGAATATTTCATTAATATGATTAAATCTATTTAATCTTTTCATTTTATTAGCAATAATTTTTAAGGATTTGGGGTTAGAAGAGAAATTCATAAACTTGAATTTTTCTATACTGATCATAGTTTTATGTTTTAATATCTCTAGATATTTATTATTTAACATATTTACTTATCTTTTATCTGATATATCTTTATCACCCATATTACTAAGTTTTAAATTGTCTAATTTACATTGTATATCTTGCAGCTCTTTATCCCAAGATTTCTTTTTTGTTGTTGTACCAATTCAATATCCTACCATATAGATAAGCTTTTAGGGCATTCCATATGTAAATTTCTGATATATCATTAGTATTGTTAAGTTCTAAAAAATTCTGTACTTCAGTAGAAATGAAATCATTAAAATCTTTTAATTTTGTGATATAAGCTGGGATCCTTTTTATATGAATATTAAAATTTGGATTGACTACCACTTCAAAAATTATAGAATTATGATCTGATAAAGGACATGAAATCACTGCTGATTTGTTTAAGGAATCTGTTAAATTATTAGAAATAAAAACTCTAGCTATCCTTGAGTATGAATTATGTCTATGAGAAAAAAAAGTGTAAAACAAAGAAGTAGTATCTGCAAAATAATTTATATCTTTCAAAAAATAAGTATCTGAAAAGTCTTTTAATAATTTAGATGATGTAGATATTCTTCTCTTCCCATTAGTACTAGAGTCTTTGTAATCTAGAATACAATTGAAATCTCCTGCCAAAATAATGTTCCCTTTAGAGAATAGTACAATTTGATCTAGATGTTGTTTCACTGTGTTTATCCCTATCCCTGGGATCCAATATATGTTAATCAATGTGAAAATTTTACTGTTTATTTCTATGGTGACTGCACAAAACATTCCTTTATTATCCTTATATGTATCTATTATTTTAGGAAAAGGCATTATGATGTTTCATAGGATAGCTACTCCTCTTTTTTTCTTAGTATGTTCAGAACTTACTAAAATCTTATATGTTTTAGATTCAAGTCTGAATATATCCTCTGTTATTAAGTGAGTTTCTAGTACAAATACTAACTGGGATTTATGTAACTTAAGATATCTAGTTAAATTCCTCCTTTTATTAGGATTATTTAAACCATTAATGTTAACTGATATACCTTTTAGTGTAGTCCTTGAAAATTAAATGATGCAAATATAAACATACTGATCTAAGAAATACACAATAATATATCTAATAGGAATACTATTATGATCATTAGAACAAACATAGTGTAAGATTATCATGTTCTTAAAATTAAGGTTGTTTCCTACTACATAAGATATGAACGTCTGAAGATTTATTAGGAAATATTTATAACATAAACATGAAATAAAATAAACAACTCGAACCCCTCTGGAGTTTAAAACTCCTAACTCAAATGACATCAGTCACTCAAATCGACCTCCTATCAAAAGCAGCATCCAATCAGCACCTGCCTAAATGTCTATAGTCATAACTATAAAAATAAGGCTTCTCATCAATATCATAAACGATTTTTGTATGAACCAAATATATAGATATAATGTTGTGTCAATTAGTAAATTGATGACAGCTACATCTTAGAAATAAAGTACAGAATTTTCTTACATTAGTTAGTAGGTTATTAAGAACTACGATGATCTATTAGTTCACTCTTCTGTTTTAAAGTAATCACATTTGATAAGAACCTTAAAAAGAGACTATGGCATTCTTGTATTACCGAAATATGGCTAATAAAGGCTGAAGTGTGATATATAGTACTGCCATAGGTGATCAGCTAAATGGAACATAGTTGTAAATGAATCACCTAAGGGCCTTCAATAACCACTAACATTGGCAGCTAATAAATAAGATGCTAATAAAAGTGATTTTACTAACAATCAACTAACATACTGATTGTTCTGAAAGAAATTAACACTGCATTTCTTTGCCAGAAACCAAATATAGTGATTACTCATCAAGAAGTAAAACCAACAACATCCTGCTAGTTTTCTTATAACCAAACACCCCGGTGCAGTCTCTCATAGAAGAGTGACTAATAAACCTTAAAGGTCTGATTTTCCATTCATTGCATTAATTTGAGTTACCTCAAAGGATCCATCACCATACTGAAAACTAGTGAAAAGGTCATATTAGTTCAAAGAAGCAAAGTGCTTAAATAGCTCCTGTATACTATATAAAAGCCTTATTTAAATATAATGAGCTTTTTATTATTCAATTATAGCTTATACTATCTTTGAATTTTGAAAAGCTATTTCATTAACAAAACAAAAGATGAAAATTTCACATTTTCTTAATGATAAACAGATCTATTTTTAATGCACCTGTCCTTGCAATATTATTGCTGCCTATGTGGTACATCCCTATCAGCCTGTTACACAAATGCATTCATAAAATAACTGAGATAGCCCATTATATACATCTATACACTTAACATTTTGATAAATGCTTCATGAATATTTTCTCACCAAGTCAATAGTTATAAAAAATGTACATGTAACACAAGTATATAAAGAGCTTGTAGCGTTATTAAATCTTCCAAAAATGCACAAATCACAACTAGTATTTCTCATCAAGATATCGGCACCCTTGTCATACGTAAAGCAAATATTTTATGAGAATACTATTTGTATATAAATACATAAGGCTCAAGAATACCTATAATTATCAGAAAAAGTATTTAGGCTACATGCGTAGTATAATCCCTATTTATTTAAGAGATTATTGCATATAATGTCGTACAATAAGTTGAAAGTAGTAATCTAGTTATATCTTCTTTCCGTATGCTGTACGAGGTAACAAATTTGATTCAGTAGCTTCCCAGTGAGGATCAGAAGATCAATTTACTTCCAACGCCTTCATGATGACGTTTTAAGAAAGCTCCGAGCTTTCCAGCTGCGATGGATACCACAGTCACGAGCTCATCATGAAAATAAAGCTTTCAAAGTTCCGACAGGAAATAGTAAGTAAAACATTACTTAACTACATATAAGGCAATGTCTCGAAACTCCCTCTATACCGAGAGAGATGAGAAGAAAAAATAAACCTTGCATACACAACACGAAGCAATGACAGCTATCAAGCAAAGCTTCACCACACTATCAACCAGACTCTCCAGTTAATCTCTGACCAAAGCACACAGGCACCAAAACATACAATTAACACAAACAACACCACACATGTCTCTACAGTGCTAGAGCACCAAACCAGAGCCTCCAAATAAACACACCAACAACTCGGAAACGACAACGAAGCCTTATCATTACTCCAGCCACACTGCCACTCACATCCCAGGTCAGAAGTACCATCACTAGCACAGCAATTCTGCAACTATACATCAGACCATCATACAAGATTCCTTTATCAAACAATTAACCATAAATCAATTAAAATACAAATACAGCAATTATAACTAAATAAAAGTTTTCCAACCACTATAAGAATCAAAATCAAGATAAACAAATATGCCCCCTAATGATAAGCACCACTACAAGACATCTGGAAGCATAGATATCCGAGACAGGAGAATCACTGCATCCATGGGAATCAAACCAATAAACATTAAGATAATTAATCTTAAACAAATAGTACAAATGAAAAAAAAAATCCCAACAAACGCCTATTCTACAGAACAAAATAGACAACTATTTAGTTAACCAATTTACATTATATTAAATATAATACCAAAAGCTCACCTGGATGTCCGGTTTCATTTCCCCAACTGAGTGAATCAAGTGCAAATATGTACTTGTTATGATTCATCTTTTGATTTTTTTTTAGGGTCAAATGTTTTCCAAGTGTTGTTCTCAGCATTTCTTTTAAGACTAGGACTGGCCCACTCCATTTCATCTACTTTTTCCAGTATGTTATTAGATTTTATATAAGTTATTGCATTGTCTAGGTCGTCAAAAAATTTAAAACCATCTTGATAAAATATTTTCAGTCTTGCAGGAAAAAGCAAATGGGTTTTTATTTTATTCTTTTTCAGTTCTCTGACTAAAGGCAAGAAAATGTTTCTTTTTGATAATACTGAAGAAGAAGAATAGTCATTATCAAAGAGTATACTATTTTCCTTCAGTTTGATTGGGGATTTTGCCCACACAGTCTTTAGTACCATTTCCTTATCATGGGCTGATAGGAACTTTACAATAACAGATTTAGTATAATTACTCTTGGTGTTTTTAGATGTCACCATTGATCTATGGGCTCTTTCAATACCATATGAAAGAGCCTCCGGCAGTTCAATTACTTCAGGCAACCAGGAAGATAAACATTTTCCATATTATTTCCCTCTATGTTATCTGGTAAGCCAAAAATTCTCACATTAGTCCTACGGGACCTGTTTTCAAGGTCATCAACCTTTATCTGAAGAAGAGAATTTTGCTTTAACAGGAACTCAACATTATGTTCACTCTCCTAAATTCTGTTATCCATATCACTTAATGCAGTTTCCATTCCTGAAATCTGCTTCCTCTGTTGCAATAAATCTTCATGTAGAATGTCCATTTGGTGAGAACACTTTTCTTTGAAGTTGTCAGTTTTTATATCAATTTTGTCTACTTTGACACTTAGTTCCTGAATAGTAGTTAATAATGACGGTAGTTTTTTTTTTGATAGTTATCTCTTGATGAGAAGATTTAGTGAAGCTCATCCTGTTCTTTTACTGTGGTACTTCCAAGTGTAACTTTGACAAGAAAACTTAAAATCTACTTGAATTTTTTTATATACTACCCTAATATATATTTTAAAGAATTAATTAAAATAAAAAAGAATATTATTAGGGAAGTTTATATCAATAATTCCCAGGGTTGCCAGACGTCCCTATTTGGGCGGGACTGTCCCGAGATCAGCAGCCTGATCCCGAGTCCCGCCCTGCCGGTTTAAATCCCGGCCAGCCTCCGCTTTGTTTGTTTTTTTTTTTTTTTTTGATTGTCCTGCATACCTGGCATACGGGCCAATCAAAAATTACTAAACACGGAGCTTCTTGTGTTCCGCATTAAACACGAGAAGCTCCATGTTTAGCGATTTTTGATTGACCCATATGCTGGTATACGGGCCAATCAAAAATCGCTAAACACGAAGCTACTTGTGTTGAATGCGGAACTGCAATGCATTAAACACGAGAAGCTCCGTGTTTAGTGCAGAGATACTGAGCAAGCTGAGTTCTTTAATGTGGAACTGTGTTTATGTTTCACATGCAAGCTCTTTGGAAATGTGGGCCAAGAGTGTTCCAAGGGAGGTACAGCTACAAGAAAATTAATTCCTCATGATTTGTAGAGAGTCTATGTTATTTCTTTATTCCTACTAAATGCCCCACATCCCTCCTTCTTTGCATAACAACTGCCTTCCTTTCTGCTTTAGTGCAGTGGCCAAGAGATAGTTTGCACAGCTGCCCTTCAGCATATACCTGTCCCTTAACTCTGTTCTCATTCACCAGGTGTTACAAAATGAGCTACTTGGCTCAAGCAACTGTATACATTCAATCACAATTACTAATTTTATGAATACCTACACAACAGCCTTCATAGATTACCTCTTTTTTCATTCATTGTTAACCATGTCTACATGTTTAAAGGCAGCAGTCTATATCTTGCTAAATGAGACACTTGTGGTAGACTCTCCAAAAAAGAGAAGGTTTAAGGCATAGTGTACAGTCTCGCATTCCTAGCCAGCAGTATAAATAAAGGTGGTGGGGTCTGGCCAGGAATGGATACTATGCTTAGCATTAAATTACAGGCACTCGCCTACAATTCAGTAAATCAAGTATATAGTTAATATGAGTATTACAACTCATACTTAATATATGTATTATGACTCATTCAACCCTCTCAAACACACACTCACACACACACACACACACACACACACACACACACACACACACACACACACACACACACACACACACACACACACACACACACACACACACACACTCACACATGCATGTAGCACCTGACAGGTAGAAGAAATAATTGTATATCGACATGAAGAACACTTTTTTTCTTTTGCCTGATCTCCTGATAAACATTTAGCAGTAGGTGGACAGAGGAAAGGTACATGCATACTGCTGCATGGATCATTGAGATGGCATGTGAGTGTTCATACATTAGGAGGCCAAGGAGTTCTAGTTTACTGGTAAAAGGATAAAGAGTCTTCCTCTTTCTCTCTTTCTGTCTCTGTCTCTCTCGCTCTCTCACTGTGTCTGTCACAGATGGACACACCATCACTACCATATACAGATTTCAGAAATACAGTGGGAGTTCTTTAAGGAAAAGTAACATTTTTGTTAGTTAGGGGCAGAACTAGGAAATAAAAGCAGAGGTAGGTAAAAGGGCCAGGTTCTATTTTTTTGTTATGTGGGAGTTATTTTCCCCCTCAACCCCCTTTCCAGTGAAACAGGGACAAGAGAGGTACAGAGGGACAACAAAGAATAACAGCAGGAAACAAGGCAGATGTAGTTAGTGCATGGCCAAGGCAGATGATGTGCGAACAGTGGTAAAGAGAGCAAGAAAATGAGTGACAGTGCAGACAGGAAGCCAAAACAGTTATACAATAATAGCAACCATTCCAACAGAACGGAATAGGCAACCATGAAAGTGAAGGCCAAAGAGAACAAAGAAAGAAGGTAGTCATAAGCAAGACAAGTTCAAAGGATGGGGATGTGAATAAACAATATAGGTGATACATGAATGACTGAACAAGCAATCACTGCATAGTCTATATGGCTAGTGGGCATTCATATAACCACTTGATATCCTACATTTTCAAGATTCAAAGGTCAAGTTGTTGTTACCAGGACTTGTTAAAAGCTATGTTTTGAATGAGTGCTTATATGATTCTATGAGTTCAAAATTCTAGCTTAAGAATGAAACTTTTTGGAATTTCTCAACACTGGGACTTTTACCTTTGAAATGTAATTTTTATAATCCATCAAAAACCACAGAAGTCAGTCTTTGATTGTTAAAATTCATCAAAAAGTTTTGTTATTGCACCAACATACAGATCTGAGTGTCCTTTAGGTATTGCTGTACTATGGCCCAGTTATATCAGATTTAATTGCTTGCGTAGATAAAGAAGGTAATGGATAGGGAGAGAGATGAATGATGAAGTAGATCATGCTTGACTCACTCTTTCTAGGCAGGATTAAGGGGTGTATGTACACGGTGTAGGTTAAATGCAGACTCCCCAAATGGAGACCAAGGATCACCAGAAGCAATTTGTCTTCAAGAAGGGCAGAGCTATTGAGGAACACCTCTTGTAAAAAGTGTGATGCAATCCCCTGATGTAGTCCCACTGCACACAAACCCAGTGGGATGTAGTAAGCTTTTGCAGGGGAAACAGTGGGACCAGAGCAAAAAATCCCCAATCTCCATAGAGGTCCCAGAAATCCACTTCTGGTAGACCAGTCTCTGTTAACCAACCTGCACCTCAGACTATCTGAGGTGCTGGGCCAACTAGAATTCCTAAAACTGGATAGTACAAAGTATTCTCCACGGTTACAGCTGCAGGACTAAAGCATGCAACACATGTATTTAGTTTAGTTTAAAAAACTCTTATTCATTTATTCCGTGAAGCATGAGCGTAAAGATGCACTGGCAAATAACTGTAAAAAAAGGACTAGAGAAGAGAAAATGTGATTGTAAGTTACAAAAATATGTTAATAAAAAACGTTAGCCAGCAGTAACAACAGCTACACCTACAAAACAAACAAGCAAATAAATAAACAAAAAGAAATACAAGGAAACAAGGGAGGTAAGAATGGGAGAGGGGAGAAAGTGTGTTCATTTCTCAGGGACAGGTTCCCAATTATTTGGTTATTTATTTATTTATTTGAAAAGGAAATATGGGGAAGGATGTAATGGTAAGACATGGAATGGCAAAAGGCTAACGTTTAAAAGCAGGGGCACACAAACAAACATAAGACACAGACAAAGACTGAGAGAGAGGTGCTGACATGTTTGAGGGAGTGAGAGTGGAATGACAGACATGCAAACAAATGGAGGACAGTGTAGATGGAAAGGATTTGATGATACACAAGGGAGGAAGGTTACAAATATGGAGAGGAAACCCCATGATGGGGATAAGTTTGGTACAACTCTCCTTTAACCACACAGTCTGACTATCCATGCCACTGGGCCCTGCCTGAAATGCAGTGGTGTGACACTCTGTAAGCTGTATGATGAAGACCCTCTTCAGGGGGCATATGAGGGCTTTCAGTCACTGTTAAATCAACTCCCCGACCACCTTCAGCAACTCCCTGTCCATAACAAACTGCACTCATCTGACAGTGTTACTACAAAGGAACAACAGCACTTACCTCTGGTAAGCAACCACCAGAGGCCACAGGGAAGAAGCCTGCTTGCCATACACCAGCTGCACACAATACGAAGGCAAGTCTGGAGCCAGGTGGAATGCCTATAGAAGGAGGCGAAGACTGCTGGGGAAATAGTAACTAGGAGCGTGCCACTGCACAGCTATGGCAGATATTGTTAAAAATGGAAACATAAAGGAAGAGAAATAAAAAAAGGTAAAAATGAAGGATAGCAATATATAAAGGGTGAGGGACTGAGAAAATAAACATTACCATTATGTATGAGATACATGACCCGTCAGAACACTAATGAGCTGTGTGCTAAGCAAGCAGGAAATATGATATTATAACGCATCACAAACTCCTGTCTACCTGCATTATAACCTAGCATTAAAGAATGATGTGAAGGTATGCATGCAGTGTCACAACTCACACTACCTGCAGTGCAGGGGTGTAGAACAAGGTTTGGGCAATGTAGTCATGTGTCTAGATAGTCATGGCCTTTGTGTGATCAGCCATATCTATGGATTCCCTATTAGCATCTTAATATAAAGTACTACCCAGCAGCAGACACTACAATTAAATCAATATAAACATGCGCATGTATGGGGAAACCGCTACCAACAGGTACATCTGCAGGACTAAAGCATGCAAAGGCTGCAGTCCATGGGATCACAACCACCAATCAATATGGGTCCACAATTTATTAACAAGGTAAAAACACAAGACCCCCACTCACAAAACAAATAAAATAAACTGATACACATTAAAGCTGCATATCCATGATAAACATATGCTCCTTCCTTCAGACATAAATATTGTCCCAAAACAAAAAGTACACCTTGAGTTACTCATTGTGATCTGTTGCTGCATGCAAGCAAATTTGTTAGGCCACAGACAGAAAGATGCATGTCATAATTATAAAATACCAGCGTACAGCATCCCTGTGTCATCTGTCATTTTTGTGTGTGTGTGTGTGTGTGTGTGTGTGTGTGTGTGTGTGTGTGTGTGTGTGTGTGTGTGTGTGTGTGTGTGTGTGTGTATGTGTGAAGAACAGTGCTTATTTATTTTATTTAGATTTTTTTTGTTAAATAGCATATAGCACTGCTCTTCGTGGACCTTTCTTAGACTCAGGCTAGGATTATCACTTACATCTGAAATACTTTCTACTATTGCCCTAACAGATATTACATCAATAAGCGGTTATACCTATGCAATTGTTACAGCAACTGTCAGTGCATAGTTCACTTCAGCTTTTTTTTCTGAAATGCATGTCTTACTATGTACAATTAATTCCATTTGTAATATGTAAAAGATAATGATGTAAGTAAATACTAACACTTTTTCTAGAGCTATACACTCTGGTAGTATGCACACATGTGGACAGCTGTGTAAATATGTTGAGAATCATTCAAATGCACCCCTTCACATGGAGAACCACTCCTTCTCCAGTAAAGAAGGTTGTTCTAGAAAATAGCCTCCTAATTTACAAGACAAAGAAAAAAGCATAATTACACACCCAGCAGTAGCATATATAAATCTTCATTTTCTTTTGGCTTTTCCTGGTTAGGGGTTGCCACAGTGGATCACCTGTCTGCTCATGATTGGCAGTGGAGTTTTATGGTGTCGAGTTGCCAGCTCGGCACCCAACCTTCCACAGAAGGCACACACACACACGCACTCACACCTAGTGCCAATTTAGAGTGTCCAATCCACCTACAGCATGTCTTTGGGATGTGGGAGGAAACCGGAGCACACGGAGGAAACCCACACGACCACAGGGAGGACATGCAGACTCCACACAGAAGGCACGCCAGCCAAGGATCAAACCAAGGAACCTCTTGCTGTGAGGTGACAACGCTAACCGCTGCACCACTGTGGCCGCCCAGCAGTAGCATATATAAATAATAAGCCAATTTAAATGACAGTTAACTATGACAAGTATTTACAAATACATCTTAGGGACTTGTGCTCTGACATCTTCTTCACAATGGCTAAAAGGGTCAGAATGGTTCCTCCGCAGGTCACTGCAGTGGTGCAAGTAGTGCTCACCAGACAGGGATATGTCAGTGGCATTAGATACTAGTCTGGCAATACTATACCAGCCATCAACTTTATACTGGAGACACTCATGTGAGTCCCCAGTAAGGCACGCATGGTGTTCTCTATGCAGCTAGAACAGAAACATCTTACTTTCTTTACTGCACCACAAGAGATCTCTGACAACATCCGTTTCCATGGAAACCATGGGCCTTCACCTAGTCGTATTCCACAGAACTATGGCAGTTCTCTCACAGTCAAGCATATTGAGTTTACTGGCATGTCATGTGTAAAGTCAGGCCATTTAGTTAGCACAGCCACGTGTGGCGCCACCATTGTTTAGTACACTGAAGGACAGCATGACATCACTGTGTTAGGGTAGGACTACTGGCACGGAAAGTGTCTACTGGCTGCGTGCTGCTTAACTTTGTTTGTTGTTTGCAAACTTCTTCATTAGCACCTCCATAGGATACAGAAGTAGAATACTTTTAACAACGTCCCTGCAGGGGTCACTGACCCACCCACACATGCTCAGTGCACTTTGCAGGGGTTCATAGGAGTGCATGTCTGTGAGTGATACCTTTAGAGCAACAATGATCATTGCCACAATGAGTAAAACGTGATTCAGGTGGGTGTACTTCAGACGACTGAAAAAGCAAAAGATTGAATCCCAGAAGACAGAAAATTCAAAATACTGAACACAGTTTTAATGCAGGGGGCAAGCCTCTCTGCGCCCCTCATGTGGGGGGGGGGTTGTGTCCCCCACACCCCTGCTAACTATATATACCAACTTCAAGAACAGTGGAGAAGGGGGAAATTCCATCATTCAGTATTTTGAATTTTCAGTCTTTTGTTTTTTTCAGTCTTCTGAAGTAGACCCGATTCAGGCACACTCATTAACTGGTAACTTATCAACATGACTGCCATGCTAGAAGCTACAAAATTGCATGATATAAGCTCCTACTTCCACCATGGGCTTCACTGCACTATGCAAGATTGCTTAAAAGCAAACAACCAAGCTTTCTGAAAATTTTCAAAGCAGGAAGTTTAAATGAAGCTTTTGTGTTTCAGTGGTAAGGTATTTGCAGAGAGTTTTTATCATGCTATTATACCTCTCTTCTGGCTGAAGATTTTCCTCAACATGAGTTTTTGTTGAGTTTATATTTAGATGTACATCCATGCTGAAAGTGTGAGAGGTGTATTACATTGACTGTCTGTGCAGATTGCCATGGAAGGGTAAGTAAGATGCATCTTTGGGGTAGTACACTGACTTACAATGCATTTATTATTGTATAAATATGATTCATGTATACCTGTAGGCCGAGCAATGTTTACTAGTATCACTGTTGTCTGAGGGCATCTACAGCTTTTAACTCCTACATTACAACATGTTGTCTAATGCTCATGGTTATGTGTGGGGCTGGTATATGCAAATATTAGTAGGTAATACAACTGGTTGATGGTACTTGAAAGTAAGGCAACATACTGCTGTAAGTGGCTGTATTAACAATATCACTTTGTGTGCTTGCAGATAGGGAGAAGGTGGAGGAATATACAGGCTTGTGATATGAATTGTAAAAAGTGTGCAACCTTAAGCAGAATGGATGTAGGCCCCACGTACTTGTAAGACTACATGAAAATGGACATGACAGAGCTGTCAGAATATATGTCTGAGGAGGTATGGACAGGCAGGTATGACCCTTGTCTTGAGCAGTATACTATCAACACTAAGAATGATGCAACAGCATGATCAAAAGATAACAACTGGCTTTGATTCTGGTGCCATTCTAAGAGGGTTACAAATTATATTAGCCTAGGAACAGATGGTAAACATTCCAAACAACTTTGGCAGGGATTGCCTGCCTCTTTCTCCCAAAGGCTCCCATATATTGGCTAAAACCTTGTCTTGCCCATAGTGTGTCTTTTTTATTTTAACCAAAGTCAATCTTCTAAAACTTTCAACATAACTAAATAGAATTTTGACAACATTACATTAAGGTACTGATTCTCTAGGCTTGGAGCCTTAACAAAAAGCTCTACACCCTACAAGCACTGCTTCCCTGGAAAATGTAGGTATATGCATCATCCCACTCACCTGGTTAAAGACCAGTGATAATCCATCAAACAAAGGAGGGATTCAATGCCTCTCCCTCTCTCTCTCTCTCTCTCTATATATATATATATATATATATATATATATATATCTCATATACATATAAGTATTCACACACACACACACACACACACACACACACACACACACACACACACACACACACACACACACACACACACACACACACACACACACAAAAATCACACCCATACATAACGCATACATCTATTGACACACAATAATAACAGAGTTGAAACTGCCTTATAGGAAGGACTGCTCTGATGGTTAGTATTATAGTTAATGGAGTGTGATGAAGATCATTTTATTTTTTTACTTGAATAAATCTCTATTGAGTATGGACAATTCAAACTGAATAGCTTGAGTAGTGAACATAAATTCTGGTGGTGTGCAAGGCATGAACTTATACAACAAAGATAAACCACTGCAAGAGTGGCATTAGAATGGCTTTGATGCCTTGCCCAAACCTTGGTATGAAGGCCTGCTTTTGTAACAAGTCATTTGAATATAAAATGACTGAATGTGTAAACAGAAAGAAAAGCCAAGCTATTTAATTTGGGATAGAAAAAGAAACAGGTAATTAGTTACTGCTTATGCAAACAAAGTATAACTAATACATATGATAGAACAAGCACTCATGAGAGTGTGGGATTATAACATACTGCTGTAATGTGATGCTAGATATTTAACAGACTCTCACATATTCATCAAGTTATTTGCTCTTTGTTTACTTTTCATTTTGGTGTGTAGTAGCAATTATCATCCAGCCCTATATAACCTGTAAGAGGCATCTCCTGCACTGTATTGAAATGCTGGTCTCATAACTCCTTCAAAAGAAATTCCTGTGATATTGTATCACTCTTGAGAGGGTACAGAAAAATGTTATACTTCAAAAGCTCTCAAGATTGTTTTGACGGTCTACTCTTGAGATAAGAAAAGAAGGGAGAGGGACACTCAGAAACCACATCTGAGGCTTGCATGTTATACAACATTACCAACTAGTCTTCTCAGCACTAAAACTCTTGGCATCCATCTTTTTCTTTGCAACTGATTTACAGACATTCGGTTGAGGAAAAAAGGTTTTGCAAAACTCCCATTCTGGAAAGCAGGCAACAAAATAAAACAGTGCATCTGATGTTGTAAATCTTTGTTCATTAATTACTATTAGGACTTCGGTTCCATCCTCGGAACCGATACGGCTGTTTCCAAGCTCGTGCCAGCCAAAAATTCTCAGCTAAGACCTACCCATAATGCCCCTCTCCTAGTTTCTCCAAATCTGGTTTGCCACATTTCTAGTCAGACGTGCTAGCCATTTCTCTCAAAGCTACGTAGAAAATTGTCATTTTTAAGATAGTTTCTCTTCAAAATGTTTTATTTTTTAGTCAATTTAGCCTTTTCTCACTGTAGCCTATAACCTAATTCTATTCCCTACCCTTTACCTTGGAAATTTAATTTCTACCATTATTGGTACTGTCCCTCTCTCCTGCCTTTGATAGGCCCTTCCTTACCACTTGTGGTAGTTTTTAAATACCATCATTGGTATTCTCTCACCTTTATCTCTCCCTTATTTTGTTTTTTCTGTAGGATAGCCTTGTTGCCTTACTATGTCAGACAAAGCTAAGTTGGGGTTTAAACAGTGTGACAAGTGTGGATGTAAGATGCCTAACTCGGATACACATGCTCGTTGTGTCTATTGTTTGGGCGTGGATCACATTAAAGCTGACTGCGACATTTGTGCTAGTTTTAGTAATCGTACAGTAGCAGAACATAAAAATAAACTTATTTTAATAGGTTTAATCAAGGCACATTTTTGGAGGCTCTATCTGGATCGGGTCGGAGGTCTCATCCCCTCCAAAGACAAAAAAACATTAGGAAAAAAAACGAGTTACTTGGTTCCTGCATCTCCATCAGTTATGGAACCGAGTCGGCTCTGTGCTTCGCCGGCGCCCTCAGCGCAGACTTCTTTAGCACCAGGCTCTGTATCTTCTCCCTCAGTGCCATCCATGATATTCACCCCTATTTCGGTTCCAACCTCAGCACCACTGACTTTGGTGCTATCCTTGGATCCAACATTGGCTCCAATGACTATACCTGCTTCAGCACCATCCCCGACCACGGTGCCGACAGTTTCTTCAGCTCCATCGGCTCCAAAATTTGAATATCTGCCAAGGACAAGATACTCTCCAACTTATGACCCTTATTTGAGGCAGAGGTTTAGCTCCTTTCTAGAAAGACTTGATTCTCCTTCAGCAGCCTCCTTTAGATCCACTAGGAGTTTTTGTGAATTAGATCTAATGAGGGTTACGGATCAGCTTCTGGCAGCTAGGGGATTGCCATTTCCAGCTAGACCTTCTGTCCCTCTTGGTTTGGAATCTTTTACTACACCTTCCCCTGTTTATCCTCCTCTGGCCTCTACCCAGATCCCAGAGATCTTGGTACCAATGTCCACTCCAGTGCATACTGTCTCGGCCCCGACAGCAATTTTTCCTCTGTCGGCACTGACCATCCTTGCTGCATCTGCTCCAGTGGAGACGATGCTCTCTCGGAGCAGTGCTTGGACTGTCTGTACCTTGGTACCTAGCCCGGCACTTATTTTCTTGCTGGCGCCGTCTATGTCCACAGCTCGGATGGCTTTCATTCCTCTCGGAGCTCCTCACCTGGAGATGGGCTCCTCAGGGCAGGATGTGACCCTGGTTCCGTGGTTGTCCTTCCCAGTTCCGGATATCCCATCCCTCCTTGGGTGGGCCTGTGGTCCAGGTGATGTAGAGGTTCCTTGACTCCGCAGGCTTGCAGGCAGCACCAATGATATCAGTATCAGACCCCCCTCCAGCATGCACCTTTCCCAACCCTCTATTTCGGGACCCTGGGCACAGGAGTCACATAACCCTCTCCTTAGAAGGGAACCCCCTCTCCAGAGTCCTCCTCAGAAGATCCCTCTGGGGAGCCACCCCAGAAGAAACGGTGCAAGAAGAAGCACCTTGATTCCCCGGAGGAATATATCACTGAAGACATTGATTGTGATGAGGAGGAAGGGTTCCCACAGTCTCCTCGAGATGATGTCTCATTCGGAGACATTCTCAAAATCCTCAAGCAGCGTGGAGACTGGAAGTCCTCTAACCCTTCTTCTGAATAATCTTTGTTCTTGCAGGCCTTCCGTGCCCAGCCATCTACTTCCTGGGTGACCCCACCAGCAGATGACCTTGTTAAGCTCATTCTGCAGCATGCCTGGAAGGCCTCGGACAACATAGAACCTGTCCCCCAGAAGCCAGACAAAGCTTTATCTACACCCGAAGACCAGCCCCACTAGTCCAAGCAGTTGACAGTTGATTCTATGGTTGTGGCAGCGGCTACCAAGAGGGAACTGGCAGAAGATAGTTCCACTGTCCATCCTCTGAACAGGGAGTCCCAGACCATGGACAGACTAGGGAAGTGGACCTATGCTTCAGCGACCTTCGGCATTTGGTCGCTGAACTATCTTGCACACTTTACTTGCCTCCAAGGAGACCTAATTTCCAAAATGTCTTCCTTTTTGGTGGGGGTACTGCCTGATGAGGTGCATGACACTGTCACTTCGCAGCTAGCTACTTTTGAATCCATCTCAAACTCCTCGATGCGTTTGATATCTCACTCCCCGAGGGGACAGCTCGAGTTGCCGCATCAGGCATTGTCATGAAACATAATGCTTGGATGCAGTTGTGTGACTTCGGAGACCCCTTTAAATCTTCCTTCGTCAATGCACCTGTCGACGAATCTGCATTTTTTGGACCCAAAGTATGAGACACACTTGTATGTAGTGAGAAAGACAGAAAGACCTTGTCTGCTGTGGGCATATGCTTTTCCAACCCCCAGATGTCCTACTCCAGGAACCAGAAGGGAGGAAATATGTGGTTCAAAAAATCCCAAGGATCTTTTCGTGACAGTCTTGGTGAACAATCCCCCGGGGCAGAAAGGGCAACTCATATAAGAGTATGCCCCTTTCGGGGTAGAGGGGGTCTGCGAAACCAGGGTGGTAGAGATTCTTTCTGTGGCAGATCCTACCAGCACTCCTGAGCAGTGGCCCAATTGCTTTCCTCTGGAAGCAGTCAGGGGTCATTTTTCTCTGCACCTACCAGCCTGGCATCTTATTACTACCAATGTTTGGGTGCAGAGAATAATATCCAGAGGCTACCAAATACCACTCAATTTAATTCCCAGACCTGTCAAATGAATCCCCGATGTACCACCTAATCAGAGGGAATTAGCAGCCTTAGAAATAGAAAAGCTACTAAAAAAGAGTCATCCAACCAGTCCCACAAGACCAGACAGGATCCGGGTTTTACTCGAGGTTCTTCTTAGTGCCAAAAAAGACAGGGGACTGGAGACCAATCCTGGATCTCAGCCTATTGAACAAATTTATCAAACCTCAAAGATTCTGGATGGTCACAGTACAGTCCATTCTTCCCTTCCTAGGGAGGGACAACTGGATGTACTCTATAGACCTCCAAGACACATACTACCACATAAAGCTGGATCACCACTCCCGGAGGTTTCTCCACTTCTGGCTGGGAGCCAATCACTATCAGTTCAGGGCACTGCCATTCGGTCTCTCAACAGCCCCATGAGTGTTCACCAAATGTATGGCAGTTGTAGTAGCTCATCTTCGATTACAAGGATTCCAGGTGTTTCTGAATCTAGAAGATTGGCTCCTTACCACTCCAACCAGGAATCTCCTAGTATGCAGCCTCTCTTACACTCAAGGTCTCGCTGTCCACTTGGGGATTACAATCAACAAGGACAAATCTCAAATGTCCCCAACGAAGACACTGGAATTTATTGGAGCGGTCTTCAACACAACATCCTGTCAAGCTTCTCTCCCCCCTCACAGGCTTTCGAAAATAAGACACCAAATCCAAGACATTCTTCCTCAGACCTATGTACCAGCATGTCTTGTATTGCAACTCTTATACGTTAGTACCACTGGCGAGGCTGCACATGAGAATCCTGTAGTGACTCCTGTCCGCACAATGTTCATTTCTAACTCACCCACTTGACCACATGATACATCTTACAAACCGTTGCAAGGAAGAAATGCTATGGTGGATGAAGCCACAAACGAATCTTTGGTGTCAACTGATCTGTCTTCCCCACGTTGACCATGGACGCTTCCCTGTAAGGGTGGGGGGGCATTTCCAGGGAAAGATGGTCCAAGGCACCTGGTCCCCCATGGAGGCCAATTTGCACATAAATATCCTGGAATTGTGGGAAGTTCTCTTAGCATTGCAACAGTTCCATGCATCCCTACCCTCTGGGACCATTGCAATTCAGTCAGACAACATGTCAGTTGTCTGGTATATCAACAAGCAAGGTGGAACCAGGTCTTACCCCCTATATTGGAAAGCCATGAGGATTTGGCACTGGACGATAGCTTTCAACCGCTTTCTTATAGCAACACAGATTCCAGGAGTTCCAACCTTATTGCGGACAATCTGAGCAGGAACATCCTAATGCCTCACAAGTGGTCCCTCAACCCTGTAACAGCAGATTGGATCTTCCAATGCGGGGGTAAGCCTTGCTGTGATCTGTTTGCTTCCTCCCTAAACTACAAATGCAGAAGCTACTTTGCCTTGATCCCCCCACACGGGGAACCCCCGAGGGATGCTCTAATGCATGATTGGACCTGGGTCTTCTGTATGCCTTTCCCCAGTTCCCCCTCATTCCAAAATTTCTCCAGAAAGCTCAGAGGGTGAGAAGCAAAGTAATCCTCATTGCCCCTTACTGGACCCGCCTAGTCTGGTTCCCGTTTCTATGGCCTCATCTGATTCACAGCCCATGGATCCTGGATCATTCCCAAGACTTGTTATCTCATCCTCAGGGACTGAGTCATCTGAACCTTCATAGTCTCAAGCTCACAGCTTGGTTCCTGCACTTCCAATGATTGCCAGGATGCCTGACATCCCATCTCCTGTTCATGAAATTCTTCTGGCTTCACACAAACCTTCCACCAGGAAAGTTTATTCTAGTAAATGGACTAGGTTCTCTATTTGGGCCAAAGATCAGAACTTAGACCCTTTCTCTATGCCTATTCAAAAGATCCTACAACACCTGACTACTCTTTTACATGCAGGAGCCTCAGCATTGACAATCACTGTACATTTAGTAGCTATTGCCAATTTTCATAATGGACTTGATAATTCTTCAGTTATGTCACACCGCCTATGCAAGACATTTCTGAAAGGAGTATTACATGTTAAACCTCCGGTCAAGCCTCCCTTAGAACCCTGGGACTTGACTTTGGTACTTCAGCCTCTCACAGGTCCTCATTTCAAGCCCTTTGATTCATGTGATTTAAAATTTTTGCCATGGAAAACCTTACTTCTAGTAGCACTTACCTCAGCAAGAAGAGTATCTGAGCTGCAGGTCTTGAGTGTCAAGAGACCTTACTTGATCTTCCACACAGATAGGATGTCTCTTCATACTGACCCTTCTTTCTTGCCCAAGGTCATTTCTGTTTTTCCCATTAACCAATCTATTGACCTGCTGGTTTTCTTCCCTCAGCATTCTAATAGAGGGGAGTACCTTTTTCACACCCATGATGTGCATCGGCAGCTTCGTTGTTATTTGGACAGGACTAAATCTTTAAGGAAAACAGATAAATTGTTTGTGGCCTTTGCAGGACCCAGATTGGGTAAACCTGTTTCCAAAGTGACTTTATCTTCCTGGCTTAGAAATGTCATTACCTTTATCTACCAACAGAATAAGCTATCCTTACCTTCCAGAATAAAGGCTCATTTTACCAGATCTATAGCTACTTCTGTAGCATTTCATTCCAGATCCTCTATGGATGATATCTGTGCAGCAGCCACTTGGGCAAGACCTCATACCTTTATCTCTCATTACAAATTGGATTTGGCTTCCAGGGGACGAGCATCTTTTGGTTCTAAGGTGCTCAGGAATATCCTTCCTTAGGTTCACCCAGGACTCAAGTAGCTGGGGACTTGGTCCTAATAGTAATTAATGAACAAAGATTTACAACATCAGATAAAGAAGTTATATCTTACCATAATGTTCCATCTGTGTTGTAGACCTTTGTTCATTCATTACTTCCCGCCCTCCTTCCCCCTGCCTGGACTCCTGGTGGACTTTAGGAACTCCTGGTTAGGGTATTTGTCAGACAGAGCCTTCTAATATTTTTCTATTACTATGTCTATTATATAGGGGCAGGCAAACTCGATCTGGAGTAACTAGGAGAGGGGCATTTTGGATAGGTATTAGCTGAGAGTTTTTGGCTGGCGCATGCTTGGAAACGGCCATATCGGTTCTGAGGACGGAACCGAAGTCCTAATAGTAATGAATGAACAAAGATCTACCACAGATGGAACGTTATGGTAAGACATAACTTCTTTTTGTATTAAGTAAAAAGTAATGTCTTTCGGCTTTTCCCGGTTAGGGGTCGCCACAGCAGAATGCCGGTCCACTTATGATTGGTAGTATATTTTTACAGTGCCAAGGTGCCAGCCTGATGACGAACCTTCAACAAAGGCACACCCATTCACACATGCACTTACCTGCATGTCTTTAAAATGAGGACAAGCAGACTCCACACAGAAGGTGCTCCAGCTGAGAGTTGAACCGGAGAACATCTTGCTATGAGGCGACAACGCTACTGCTAATCATGAGCAGACCAGAGTTCTGCTGTGGTGACCCCTAACCAGGGAAAGCCAAAAGACATTACATTACTACTCTTCTATAATTTTCAGTGCCTATCTATCTGTATACATATATATATATATATATATATATATATATATATATATATATATATATATATATATATGTAAAACTAGAATTTAAATAATTCTTCTTGGCTTCGACTGAAATTGGTCCAGTGGGATATCAGCACTCTACCCCAGGTAACAAATTGCATATACACACACACACATATATATATATAGATATATATATACATATATATATATATATATAGATGTATATATATAAAATATAGATAGATAGTTATATCTATAATATAGCTATAAATATTTATCTATAAATACATATAAATTCATAATTAATTAATTAATTATAAAATTCAAGCAAACTGACATTTTCCCAAGTAGTAAATCTAAGACAAAACACAGGTTACACGAGTGTGTTCTGGCTTAAAATGCTATTGATGTTCTTCAAGTACTGAGACATTCAAAAATTTTGAAATAATAAGATGTTTCTCTAGAAAGATGGAAAATCAGTGTCCTTGGTCATGGATGAAAAAGTTATACCAGGATCAGTATAGTTAAGGAAACAAAAGTTATGTGCTTATCATAACAATAGATCCCTGTTGTCTTTTTCTGTCTTGCCCAACCTGCAGATTATCATATATGACTCGGATCTGAGACCGGCCAAATTCCAAAGACTTCATCCCACCAAGCTCAGCTTCTTATACCCATAATCCTCCCACTCATCTTAGATTATCTCAGATTGATTTGTCCCTCTCTACCCAAACTGAAATAACCCAATCCCAACAGGAAAATACTAAGGAAAATCAACTACCCCGACTCGGTCATCCCATGATTGAGAAACCCTCCAAAACAGCAGAGGCAGGAGGGAGGGAAGGTTGAGCAGATGGAAAGAGATAACACAGCTATATCACTATGGCAAATGCATAACTTTCATATCATTACACTTTGGAAACAAAATAAACTCTGGACCTTGACTGAATGTCCAATGTGTAGTGGGATACAAATGTGTGAGAACCCATCCAAGAAGCAGCTGCACAAACATCATCCAAAGCAGCTCTGGAGAGGAAAGCTCTAGAAGTAGCTACAGCTCTAGTAGAATGACCTTTTGGTTTACAATGCAACAGCTTTCCTTTCAAACTATACCCAAAGGAAATACAATCAGTCAGACACTTGGGGAGGGTAACCTTAGACACTGACATGCTGAACCAGGCCTTTGAAAAGGAGACAAATAACTGTTTAGACTTTCTGAAAGATCTGGTTCTGTTGAAGTAATACCTCAATTGTCTATGGACATCAAGACAATGCGGTGAATACTCCCCTTTGTTGGAAAATTTAGAAAATAACACTGGAAAGTGAACAGACTGATTCAAAATTTTCTCTGTAGCCACCTTTGGGAGAAAGGCAGGATCCTTGTGGAGGTACATCCTGTCTTTAAGAAAAAACAAATGTGGAGGTACCAAAAAGATGGCCTGCAGTCAAGACACCCACTTGGCAGATGCAACAGCCACTAAGAAATAAAGCCTTCCAAGATAATAACAGCAAGTTAGCTGTAGCAGAAGGCTCAAATGGAAGAGCAGTCAGCACCTGAAGCATGAAAGACAAATCCCATGGTGGGACAGGATCCCTAACTGGAGGATGCAACAAGAAGTACCCTTGAGAAAGGCCTTCAAAATTTTGAGAGCAGCCAATGGCATATTATCCCTACCAATATGAAAATTGGAAATAGCTGACAATTGCACCTTAATTGTTAAATAACTGGATCCTGAATTAAACAAGTCTGCTAGAAGTCAAGAATCACCTCTAAAGGGGCTGAAAAAGGATTTAAACCCTTAGAGATAGCCCAACAAGTGAAACATTTCTACTTACTAGTATACACCCTACTCAATGATAGTTTTTGAAAAGAAGACAAAATATGCGCTACTCTTTCTGAAAGCTTCAGATTTCTGGACATAAGTGGAATTGGAGAAACCATGTGGTTAATCTGAGTGTCTGAGGGCAGCACTCTGAACTGATAATGATTGGCTCCCAGATGGAAGTACAGAAACCTTCTGGAATGCCTCACCATCTTTATGTGAAGGTAGGTGTCCTTGAGGCAATCAAGCACATCCAATCATTCTTCCTCAACATAGACAAAATGGACTGCACCGCGACCATCTAGAACTTGATCTGTTTTACAAAACAATTCAACCTGCTGAAATACAGAATCGGCCTGAGGTCAACCAAAAATAACCTTGAATAGACCCCAGATCCATGTTGATTTGATGGGATCCTTTGGATGACTTGATTTACCAACAGCTTCTAAATTTTGATGGCTGCATCTATTCTTTGACAGGGTGGCAGATCTAGAAGATGTTTGGGATATAAATTTCAAATCTCAGACAAATCTCAACAATTGACCAAAACTAATTCTCCCTCCAACCAGTCCCAACCGACACAATATATAAATATCCAACAAACCTTAAACCCACTACCCTTGCATCTGATAGATTCCCAGGGGAATAGCTCAAAGTCAGCCAAGGCTATCTCATACCCTGTCTCCATATTAATAAACAGGTCAATCTCTGAGCAACATATTCCAACCCTCTGGAAAATTTCTCACATAATCCCAATGTACAAAGGTGGCAATTCAACTGAACTATCAAACTACGCCCAATCGCCATACTATCCCACCTGTCAGAAATCCTAGAGAAATGTGTACATTCTCAAATAATAAACTATTTATTAGCCAATAATCTCTTGGCTGAAACACAACATGGATTCTGCCCCAACCACAGTACCACCACAGCCCTTATCAGCTTTACCAATACCATAAATCAACAATGGAACAAAGGTAATCTGGTCTGTACCGTCATTTTAGATCTCTCCAAAGCATCCAAATTACTCACCGCAACCTCTGAACTCAAACTAAACAACACCATACTATCACAGTTCAATGATTATCTCTCAGACCATCAACAAGCTGTAAAATGACAAAACTCCCTATTCCCCTTTCTCCCTGTAAGCTTAGGTGTCCCATAGGGATCCATCCTTGGACCCTTTATCTTCGCCATACTCACCAACAACCACCATAAGGCCACCCTCCATGCCAGCCTGGTCTTAAATAGCCGATGATTCTACCATAATCAGCTCTGCCCCCTCACTCCAGCTACTATAGAAAATCATCCAAGAATCCTTTACACCAATAGAAATCTGGCTATCTGACTCACAACTAATACTCAACCCCAAAAAACTCAATTAATGATATTCCATTCCTCTAAAGCTACTAGTCCAATTTCATTATTTAAAATAACCTCATCCAACAATACCCCTATCACGCCAGGTGCACAAACCAAGATGTTAGGAATAATCATAGAAAACAACATGAAATTTGACAAACATGTAGCTCAAACCATAAGAAAAGTTCATAAAAACTAGGTATCCTCTATAGATGCAAAACTGACCTAACTTCCAATAGTAAAGTCACCACTGCAAGAACCCACCTACTCTCCACACTACTCTATGGGCTCCCCAGTTCTAATCAATCTACATAAAGGTGACCTAAACAAATTAACTATCTGCTACAACAAGATAGCAAAATTTGCCACCGACTCATCCTATAGATTCCACCATTGCCAAGCCCTCAAACAAATATACTAGCTAGAATTACCAAACCTATTGACAATTAACCAACTTATAATAGCTCACCAAACCCTCTATCACTCTCAAAAAAGACCAGCCCTACAAAGCCCACTAAACCACTATACCAGCAACTGTCCACTAAGAAGCATAAACAAAGCACTGGCTGAAATATCCAAAAGTAATTATAATTCAGGGGGCTCCCTTTACTCTAGTGTTGTTGCAAAAACATGTAATACACTTCCTCTAGATATCTGTAGTCTGGATATCAAACGTAACTTTAAGAACCTTCTTAGGTCCTACTTATCCAACTCATGGATATGTTCCTGCTCTAGCACTGGGTTCTTGTGTCTTTCGGCTTATCCCAGTTAGGGGTCGCCACAGCAGAACTCCGGTCCGCTAATGTTTGGTAGTGGAATTTTACGTGCTGAGTTACCAGTCCTGACGCACAACCTTCAACGAAGGCACGCCCATTCATGCATGCCTCCACACAGAAGACGCTCTAGCTGAGAATCGAACGGGACAACGTCTTGCTGGTAGATCACGGGGATCTGCTCTAGCACTGGGTAAATCCTACTAATACTCATACTCCTGCCTCCAACTCATCCTTCCCAAAGCTTCCTCACAGAGAACTGCTAGCTCCTCTAATGTCAGATGGAATGCATTTAGCATCATTTTTTCTTGATACTCTTAATATTTTCTATGTGTGATTGCTGGGGTATTTGAGATTGTTGGTGTATTTATGATATATCTACAACTACTGTATGCAGAGTTTTGAATTGTTTTACTGTATCTATAACTTTGTACAACTATTACTATGGATGCAAATGTTACTGTTACATGAATTTGTTTACTGTATGTATAACTTTGTTCAGCTATTACTGTGTGCTTCAAATGTTACTGATCATATGTCTTTTCTTTTTTCTATTGTATTACTGTATGGAGCTTTTTTCCCTGGGCCTCCACTGAAAATGGCAGCTCTGCCCAGTTGCACATCACCCAGTAAACAAATGTACGTAAATAAATAAATAAATTTGTAATTTCTAAAAATGAAACTGTATAGCCTCTGGATATGATTCTTAACACCCATGCATCCAAGGTGATGGCCCCCAAGCATCTGGGTGTAGAGCTAAATATCCCCTGACTGCCTCCAGAGCTGAACAGTCAGGCAACCCCTCAGGGTTGCTGAAAGGGCCTCCTGGAGAAGGGCCATGAAAGCGCTGGTTCTAAGGACTGCATCTGGTATGGGGGGAACCTTCAGAAGGAGCCTCTGGGAAAAGGGTGCTATGCTTTCCTAAAAATGAGACATTTTCGCCCTTCTGGTTCAGACAGAAGGCCCTTTGAGGGGTTACAAAATGTACTCCAATGGCAGACAGTGTCTTTCCATCCTGCTCATTCTGGGTCAAAGTGTCCTTTATCTTAGGTCTAAAAAGTGAAGTGCAGTCAAAGTTGGCACTAATAAAGGATGCCTTGAAGCAGTCCACAAAATTACACAGCTCCCCTAGGCACGACAATGCATGGCAATGCCTACAAGATGCTCATGACATGCCATCAGTTGCAAACACATGGACATGTTAGCAATCGATTGTAAGATGGTCAACTGAATCTCTGAGGTCTTCTGAGACACCGGAGTCTGCTGTGTCTTAACTACCCTTGTAACTTCTGACACAATTTCACACCGAAGTCTGGTCAAGTGAGTGAGACAGTTTAACACTTTCAGTGTGAAAATGGCTAAGGCATATGAGTGCTTCCCCAACTGATCCAATGCCCGAGACTCCCAATTAGTGGGAAGAACTGAGGAACTATCTTCAGAGATGTCCTTCTTAGTGGCCACTATCACCACAATTGCATTAATGAATGGACCTTTACTCCAGTGTTGCTGATCTGGTTTATTAGGGATTGGTTCCACCATATCAGGCTTCTTCCATGCCCTCAGGGAAATTAGGTCAATAAGGTTGTCCAGAAGGAGAACCACCAAGGATGTGGAAGGGCCCACCTTGAAGGCCTCCAAAAATGCTGTCTCCTCTGTAGACATGGCTTTGGCAGTCCAACCCTTGTACTGGTGAAGCAGCTCCAAAACATTGCCCATGGAGGCGTCTTCAGGGGTGATTTAGAGGAACCCTCTCCTTCCTTGAAATCAGTATACTTAGTAACAGATTATTCAGGAGAATCCAGGTGCTTCCTCTTGCACCACCTTTTGCCCAAAACCTCCCACCCTAAAGAATATGGGAGGGGAAAGGCAGGGGGCCCTGAAGGTAGGGTAGACTGGACAACACCTAGGGTGGGCTATCCCACCGATGACTTGATCCAAACTGGAAAGCATGTAAAGAAAAGACAGGCTAGCAAGTATGGTTGGTGCACGGATAAACCAAACATGTACAAGAAAAGAGAAATCCAGCACCCCGAGCAGTAGTAGCTTAAAGTCTTTTATTAAACCAGACCGGTTTCAGCAATCAGCTTTCTTCAGTGGTTTGATGGTTACACAACTGTTAGCCATATTTATTAGTATTTTGAACAAGGCAGTATGACATCATTTCCTGTATACATTAAAACATGACCAAAATATAATAATATATAAATGGACATAGAAAGTGCAAAAATAGATAGATATAGAAATGGTATAATGAAATGTTTATACTGAAATATACATAAAAATTGAAATTATACAGCAATAAATTTATAATATAACAACAGCCCTGTGGTTCATTATAACAGAGAGAACAAAAAGTGGTGTTATAACATATTAATAGATTACAATTATTGGAGGCAGTAGCCCCTCACAATTTGTCATTAAGACCAGGTGGAAATAAGCCACCTAGTTTAACAATCCATTTAGTCTCTTTTTGGTCTAGCAATTTGTGCCATCCAGTTTTAAAGTTTCTATTGCCAGAAATTTTGTTAATAATAATAAAAGAAAACTGGGCCGTTTTGTGTATCAAACTGTGTTTATACAAAGCATTGGTGGACCTAGCATTCCTTATATTGCCCAAATGTTCGGAAATACAAATTCTAAACCATCCAACCACTGAAGAAAGCTGATTGCTGAAACCGGTCTGGTTTAATAAAAGACTTTAAGCTACTACTGTTCGGGGTGCTGGATTTCTCTTTTCTTGTACATGTTTGGTTTATCCGTGCACCAGCCATACTTGCTAGCCTGTCTTTTCTTTACATGCTTTTGTTTGCTGGCTGTTGGTGTCTGAGGGTGTAGCGTTTGTGGAATCGGCAGTGGAATCAGTATTCATGGTGGAGATTTTTCTCCCCAATTCGTCTAATTATACCAGAACAACCTTTGGTTGTTACAAGTCCTGTGGGCATCATTATTCATTTTCGTTGTGGATTTGGCAGCTTTTACACATCCAGTGTTTGTTTGCCATACTGGGTTTTGTTCCTGGATAACTTAGCGTTCTTGTAGCATTCCGGACACCATTACATACTGGGCCTCGCTACTTTAACTGTTTGGTTACATCTATACGACTTTGAAGGTTCTATGGTTCCTGCATCGTACCATTGTTTGGATTTCCAACATTTTGGATTTTATGTGGACATATTGGTTGCAGTACTCGGTCCTTGGGTGAATGTAAACACATAATTCGAGGATTCAAGTACTTTTTATTTTTTCTATATTTTTTATTAATCAAGCAATCATCACATACTACCTCTTGGATTTAAATTTATGACTTCCTTTTGTGGCTGGACAATTGGATTCAGTGATTAGTATATTGATGTTTAACATTCTATGATTATTTCTGTATGGACCATACATTTTGATTACCATCAGATACTGCCGATTTGTTTATTTGTTGTTTGCTCATATTTAACATGTAATCTGCAGTACATTGTATGCATTTCTCGTTAATGTATGAACAACCCACTTCTACTATATGTCAGATGAAGCTTGGGACCACAGGTTAGACTTTTTCAAACCATTCTCCATATTGCTAAGTCACAAGAACCCTAAAACCTAAAACACAGCAAATAAGCAATAACAACACTCTAAACGCACAATCTGGTAAAGACCGCTAACAAGATCAACATACCTAACTCTAACAACCTACATTACCTACTACCAGAAAACATATACCACAACTAGAAAAACACAACAACACTAAGATAGAGGATAGGAATAAACCAAACTACACTCAAACATTTATAATAAAGGATACATGCTTACAGATCCAATGACCAAGATGCTGTCCAGGAATGGAAGTAAATGAATCTGAGGTAATTTTAGCTGAGTAGGGATTAGAGGAAGAGGAGGCAGAGGTCACTGGACTGAAGTCGTTGGAATACGGCTGGTCTCAGATTTGAGTTGGATCCAATAACTCACAAGCTGAATCCAGATGAATAAGACAACATAAGATTTAAATATCCAATCAATCCTTAATACAGGTGTCTTAAGAGACATGCTGGTGATGCCACTGTTTGTCAGAATACAAGCATTTATAACAGAGAAGTAGTCCAAAGCTCAACAATACTGGATATTGAAGTAAAATGCACCTAACCTGGGACCACTATCTGGTTAAGTGATCTGCTCGATGTTGTATACTAGATAAACAGAAACAGTCTCAATCCCAGAACTTTAGAATGAAGCTTGTTATTTTAAAGGTTGTAAAGCACAGACACATAACAGTGAAATAATAGTGCAGTACTTATGTTGGCAAAACACACAGCTTGATGTAGCTGAACAGCATAGCATAAAGGAATGATACTTTCTCTACCCATTTCAAGCATCTCACCTCACTCACATCATTTTTATCTCTAATTCTAATCCAGATAAAATGAGACTCTTGAATTTGCTCACCAGCTAACACATCACTCATTATACATTAAATCTACAACTACTGATATCCTATTTCACCCATTTTTACTGCAATAACAGTCCACAGATTTGACATACCAGGTTCCCTAACCTCCTAACACCTTACTCTCTTCATCCCATATTCCCAACATCTCAAGATACCAAACAACTAAACTACACAAACCATTCAAAATCACCTATACTTCTACTTTTGATTAATTTCACAGTGAGGACATATGCCCAAAGCCAGCCCCCCCCCCCCGACATCTCCCCACTAATCAACACCTCACACAAAGACTTGGCAAAAATAAATACACTAAAACTTTATCATCTAAATACCCAGAACATATGTAATAAAATCCCCTGTCTACACTCTTGGATTGAATTAAACAATCATGACACTGTAGCTCTTGGATGTGGTTAAAACCCATTAGAGCTTCTGAAGAGATTTTGCCGCCTGGTCACCATGTACTACATTTTGACAGTACAAAAAATGGGGAGGCATCACACTAGTGTACCAAAATAATATCCAGCTTTCTCTACACAATGTCACTTCCATCTTTCTCAAAAGCAGAAATCCTGACTTCCCCTACTAAAGATTAATGAAGCCAGGTCTGTCTGCATAATAGCCCTCTATATCCCATACCCACAGTGACTCCAGCCGTAGCATACTGGAAGAAATCCTCACCTGGTTATCCTCCAATATACCACTTGAAATTATCATCCTAAGTGAAGTAAGGTCTTCTACAACACTGCAAAATCAATCCCCCTGTGTAAATCTTTTCAACTTTGCTCAGTTAACCAGTTCCACACAATACATTTTCAGGCTCATCAGCCATGCTAGACTGTATGCTAACTAATAACCTAAATACCATCAGTCATGTAGGTTTTCTACCAGGTACCCTAAGTGACCATCATGTGATATTTATTCTCCATTATCTCCCTTCAGTGGATATAAAAGATTTACACACTCCTGTTAAAATGCCAGGTTTTTGTGATATAAACAAATGAGACCACAATAAATCTTTTCAAAACTTTTCCCACCTTTAATGTAACCTATAACCTGTACAATTGAATTGAAAAACAAACAAATCTGTTAGGGGAAAAATGTAAAAAATAAAAAAAATGTATAATAAGCTGGTTGCATAAGTGTGCACACCCTTAACTAATACTTTGTTGAAGCACCTTTTGATTTAAATACAACATTCAGTCTTCGTGGGTAGGAGTCTATCAGCATGGCACATCTTGACTTGACAATATTTGCCCACTCTTACTTGCAAAAGTGCTCCAAATCTGACAGATTATGAGGGCATCTCTTGTGCACAGCCCTCTTCAGGTCATCCCACAGATTTTCTATTGGGTTTAGGTCTGGGCTCTGGCTGGGCCATTCCAAAACTTTAATTTTATTCTGCTGAAGCCATTCTTTTGTTGATTTAGATGTATGCTTGGGGTCATTGTCGTGTTGAAAGGTGAAATTCCTCTTCATCTTCAGCTTTCTGGCAGATGCCTGAAGGTTTTGGGCCAAAAGTGACTGGTATTTGGAACTGTTCATAATTCCCTCCACCTTGACTAAAGCCCCAGTTCTAGCTGAAGAAAAGCAACCACAAAGCATGATACTGCCACCACCATGCTTCACTGTGGGGATGGTGTTCTTTCGGTGATGCAAAGTGTTCATACCTCTCTACCTCGGAGTGCATGAAACCTGGACAAAGCCTAAAATAATGGAGAAACAAAGGCCTAAAAAATAGGGACAGATTTTAAATATTGCTCTTATAAACTTAGAAAGTTGTTAGAATAACAGGATTTGTGTTAGCATACATTTTCTGAAGGAAATTAAGTCCAAAACTCAAGTGCATGCCATTATTTAGTGACTTCAGTCCTCACTGGTTTGCCAAAAAAAAACATGAATTTTATGAGGAACAGACCAAAAATATGAAGCAAAAATATGGACATTCTGCAAAAATCTGGACAGTTGAGAGCTATGTAAATGTTGTTTTTGCACCAAACGTACATTTTGGAATTGTGGCCAAAAAGTTAAACCTTGGTCTCATCAGATCATAAAACATTTTCCCACATGCTTTTGGGAGACGATGTATTGTTTTGACAATTTTAGCCAGGCCTGGATGTTTTTCTGTGTAAGAAAAGCCTTCCGTCTTGCAACCCTACCCCATAGCCCAAACTTATGGCGAATACGGGAGATTGTTGTCACATGTAGTACACAACCAGTACTTGCCAAAAATTCCTGCAGCCCCTTCAGTGTTGCTGTAGGTCTCTTGGCAGTCTCCCTGACCAGTTTTCATCTTGTCTTTTCATCAGTGTTGGAGGGACATCCAGTTCCTTGCAACGTCACTGTTGACCCATATTTTCTCCTCTTTTTTATGACTGTCTTCACTGTGTTCCATAGTATATTCAATGCTGTTGAAATTTTTCTTGTACCCTACTCCTGACTGATACCTTGCAACAATGAAATCCCTTTGATGCTTTGTAAGCTCTCTGCAAACCATGGCTTTAGCTGCAGCAGGCAACTGAGTCAATGTCAGAAAATTTCTACTAGGACAGCTGAACTTTATTTGGGGTTAATCAAAGTCTCTTTAATTGATGGCAGGTGTGTACCCAAGAAGACTGAATGCTATAATTAAATCAAAAGGTGCTTCAACAAAGTATTAGTTTAAGGGTGTGCACACTTATGCAATCAGCTTTTTGTATTTTTTTTATGTTTTATATTTTTCCCTCTAACAGATTTGTTTGTTTTTCAATTGAATTGTACAGGTTATAGGTCACATTAAAGGTAGGAAAAGTTTTGAAATTATTTATTGTGGTCTCATTTTTTATATCACAAAAACCTGGCATTTTAACAGGGGTGTGTAAACGCTTTATATCCACTTTAATTACAGAAAGTTTGCCATTTACAAGCCTATCTGGAATCTTTCTGACACAAATATATTCCTTCTTCACCTCCAAGGCTTGCAGTTGGATTAAACTAAAGTTCCTACCAGTAGATGAAGCTGTCCACCACTTCAACAACACTTTTTTAAACTTACTAAATTCTCATGCCCTGCTGAGACAAAAAATTTTATTTTTTTTTTATTTTATTTTATTTTACATTTGTTGACCGGGCTAGTCTAGCTGGATATATTTCCATTTTCAGTAGAGGCCCGGGGAGAAAAGCTCCACATAAAACATCACAAAGAGACATGATAACAATAAACACATAGAATACAAAAAAGAAAAAAAAAATTTGTAATAAAAATTGGTAACAATAATAAAAAATGGTAATAAGATCAATAATAATGAAGGCACATAATCAATAGTAGTCATGACTAGAGTTAAATCAGATTCAAAGCATCTTACTTAATACTAACAGGCTGTATCTTAAGGCTTCTTCTATAATAGAAAAAAAGTACAAGTAGGAGGAGAAGTAAGAGGAGTAGTGTTAGGTAATATGAAGGGAGGTGACAGGAGCTAAGAAGTAAGAGAAGAAAAGGGCTAGCAAGAGGAAATAGGAGAGGAGAGAGATGTAGGTAGAGCAAAAAAGGATTGGAAGGAGGAAGAAAGGTAGATAGTAAGTATAAGCACCCAGTAGGGTTAAGGGTCAGGTAAGGGGGGGGGGGAGAAATCAGTCTGGTGTATTACATGAGCAAAGCCAGTGATTTTGGAAGTACAGTTTGATTTGTTGTTTGAAGAGGGGTAGAAATGTGATTAGAGTTAAATCCCTAGGTAGCAAATTCCATACTCGGCCTACAGTATTAGTAAATAAAGAGTCACCAGCTAAGTTGTGAGCCTTTATAGATTTGGTCAAGAATTTACAAGAGGAACGAAGGGAGGTAAGATTATTATAAGGGAGTAAAAGCTGTGATAGTATAGGGGTGTTATCAGGTTGGTACAGAATTTTGTGGGCAACAGTAAGTTGTGAGATTATAATATAGTTTTGTAGTTCTAGCCAGCCTAGAAGTTTCAGGTTAAGGCAGTGATGGGTTCTGAAAGGGTTACCAGTGGCGAAGCGGGCAATGTTATTGTAGCCAGTTGCTAGTTTGTTTAGGTTAGTTTTCTTGAGGTTAGTGAAGATAGGAGAGGCATAGAAGAGAGTAGATAAAAGATGGGAGTGGGCAATAGTAGCTCTAGCTGATGGAGTGAGGAATGGTTTAATACGGTATAAGGATCCTATCTTTCTATTTACTGATTTGATGGTGTTGTTGATGTGTTGATCAAAAGAGAGATTGTTATCAATGGTTATTCCTAGCAGTTTAGTTGTAGAGTCTGGAGAGATGACAGTGTTGTTGTTTGACAAGATGGTGAAATTAAATGGGGGGGTATGAATAGTGGGGGTGAAGAGAAGAAGTTTGTTTTTATTAGCATTAAGGAGAAGGTATCGTCTAGTAAACCATGTTTCTACAGTGTTAAAGATATTTTGGGTTTGTGAGATTAGATCAGAGGAGGAGGATGCTGAACAAATAATAGTGGAGTCGTCTGCATATTGAATACAGGTGACTTGAGGAATTGCAGAGTGGAGATCATTAATATAGAGGGAGAAGAGAAGTGGACCAAGAATAGAGCCCTGAGGCACTCCGATAGAAATGGGCAGTAAGGAGGAGATGTGGTTGTCCCAGAGAATGGCTTGTTGTCTGTTGTTGAGATAGGAACTAAACCATTTGATGGTAAGAGTGTCAAATGAGAGGGATTTAAGGATGTTAATTAAGGAAGAGTGGTTAACCATGTCAAATGCTTTTGAGAGATCAATGAATAATGCAGAAGAGAAAAGATTTTTGTTGCGATTGTTGTTAATGGTATCTATAAAGGAAAGGAGAGCAGTAGTGGTGCTATGGTGGGGTCTGAAGCCATGTTGACAGTTAGCTATAATGTTGTGTAAAGAGAGATACTGTACAAGTTGCTGATGAATACATTTCTCCATAATCTTTGCTAATGGTGAGAGAAGGGCAATTGGTCTAAAGTTGGAGAAGTCAATACAGTTACCACCTTTGTGTAGTGGGATAATATGAGAGATTTTCCAGATATCAGGGAGGGTACCCTCTTGGATGGTCCTATTTATGAGTATAGCTATTGGGTATGCAATTTCTTTGGCTGCTTTTTGCAGAAAAAGGGAAGGGAGTTTGTCTGCAGAGGGGGTACAGGGTTTCAGTTTAAAAATAAGTCTATAGATGAAAGAGGTAGAGATGGGTTGTAGAGAGAAGTTATAAGAAGAGTCTACTAGATTGTTTGGAGGATAGAAGTCATTAGTGTTCAGTTGTTTAGCAAGAGATTGAATAGTTTCAGTGAAGAAAGAGTTAAAAGCATTTGCAGTTTGGTAAGGGGTGTCTGGGTCAGCATTTAGTGGGGAGGGAGTTTTGGCTGTTCCTGGGGATAGGAGTCTATTAATAGAGGACCAGAATTGTTTGGGTTTATTGGAATGTGTTTCTTGAAGTTCACAGTAGAACTTTTTTTTGTCATTGATAATAGCTTTTTTGGTAAGGTTTCTAAATTGGCGAAAGTGAAGAAAATCAGAGCTGATTCTATGGCATCTCCATTTGGCCCAAACTTTATTTTTAGAGAGGATTAGTTTTTTTGTATCATTCGAGAGCCATGGGGCTGTGTTCGATTTCATTGTAATGGTACACTCAGGAGCATGTCAAAAAAAATCAAATCTCCCCCAAAAAAACAATCAAATCTACCCCAGCCTCTTGGCACACTCAACCTACCAAACAACTCATACACCTATGACATAAAGCACAGAACACCCGGCAAAAGGATAAGAACACAAACTACCAGCATTATTTATTTATTTATTATTTGCTGACTGGAAAAGTCTGACTAGGACAGAGCCTATTTTTAGCAGAGACCTGGAGAGAAGTGTTCCAGACACATGTCTTTGGAATGTGGGCGGAAACTGGAGTATCCAGAAGATATATTATATATATATATATATATATATATATATATATATATGGGTCTACTTTAGTAGATTGACATTTCACATGAATGATAGTTAAAACACCAAGACTAATTAGCTGAAACATCAGAACACCGAACGTGCATAGCACCGACACCCCACATATCCAAAAATTACTGGATATAATCCAGAGTCATGTTACCATACCTGTCCCCACTACTATGCTTACAAAAATGCAACAAATTAAAATAATCTATGTATAAGGACATCATAGTGAAATATAAAACGCGTCCTACCTGTCACACGTAACCCGGAACCATAAATACGACAGTAAATGTTTGCAAATTCCCACACCAAACACAGCATGGCTGAATCTACTGCTGAAGCTCCAGAAACCACTGGGGGAGATATATACTCAACAGTAACCTCGCGAAAAGGCAAGAACCTACTAGTGATAGAAGGATATTTGTATCATTTAGAGTTGTAAAAGATACTGGGCTTGTAAATTAAAAATAACGCATGGCTGCAGAGGCAGAGCTGTAACCACTTTGCTACCAGAAGGAGATAAATTAATGAAATTGGTAGCTCACCATCACTCAGGTGATCCTGGGAAAGTAGATAGATATGCAGTATGTCATGATTTGAAGCTCAGAGCAAAATATAGTAGGGATACCCCTTGTCTTCTGGTAGAGGAAGCTTTAGCAACAACTTCCCTAGACAGTGTATATAGTATTCCTAACAGAAAAATGTTATTACAGCAAACAGGAAGAATGAGAAGAAAAGCAAGTGTACGGGATAGCAGTAATGAGCTAACACTCCAAAGCATAGACTTTAACGATAATCCATTGAAAGAGGGAGCATTTGTCAGCAAGATGATGTGTGATGTGACAACAGATACTACAGTAGTGGTCTTTAGTACTGTAAAGAACCTGTACGTCCTAAGCCAGGCTAGCATTTGGCTTATGGATGGCACCATCTTTAATAAAGGTGTGACCATACGACAACTGTATATGGTCTGATAAAGTGCGGCATGCATAGTAAAACTATACCTATACTATTTGCCTTAATGTCTAAAAAGTCATTAAAGTCCTACAATTACCTATGGCATTGTACATTTCATCTGCTATCTGAACATGGATTTGAGGTGGCAGTTAGGTTTGTGTTGTGCAATTTTGAGATAGCAGCATTAAAGAGTATATGGGTCAATGAACCAAGAGCTTGTTCAAAGGGTTGTCTCTTTCATTTCGTCCAGAACATCTAGTGTAATGTGCAGTCCCTGGGATTAGCATCACTGTACAATACTAATCCATCTTTCCAATTGCATGTAAAGTCTCTAGTAGCTCTTGCATTTCTCCCAGAGTCAGACGTAAATAGTACCTTTGAGCTGTTAAAGGGGTTGTTCCCCGAGGAGGGTAGGGGGCCTATACATTATTTTTGTGATTGGTATGTGTATGGGAAGAAGCGTAAATTTAATACTAGGACATGTGCCAGCATATGCTTTCCACCACTATTTCCAGTTCCATTTTGGAACATCAGCAATTTAAATGCCCTCTTCCTTCCACACACTCAAAACTCCATTGAAGCGTGGTATCATAGGTTAAAGTGCCTTCTAGCTGCCATGAATACAGACTTGAATGTACTGCTACATGCCTTCGTCCGTGAACAGAATCATGTGGATGAACTGAGAGTGCGGATGGTTACAGGATGTCCTCCTTCTCCAAAGAAAAAATGGCTGGTACTACGGTATGAGCAGTTTAGGATGGTACTGTCTCAAAAAACATCTTATTCAAACCTGGACTTTGTGAAAGCCATAGCTCGGCTATTGAAAATGTAATGTGTGTGTATTTCACATAATATAATGACAAGAGTTGTGTGTATCAGGATATGTGGTGTACTAAAGCAATGGACAAGTACGTTACTCACTTTAATGGTAATGGATCAGATACAACATTTGATAGCATGGGACTGTTTAAATATATTGATAATGTAAATAAAGTACACAGAGTTCTGTATTTGTTTGGCAGGGAGTCACTTTTTGGATCTTTCACTGCAATGGAATATAGCATAGCACTTAAATACACTATTTCACTTTGTTGGTGTGGGATGCGCTTCCGTGTTGTCGGTTTTAAAAGTCAGTTTTCTGATGCTCGATATTATGAATGTACGGTATTCTGACATGCTGGTTACTTGGTCTCGTTGTTTTAAATGTCGTTCATCTGAAATATTGGTCTACTGAAGTAGACCCATGTATGTATATATATATATATATATATATATATATATATATATATATATATATATATATACTCCTGCTGTGAGGTGACAGCATTAAAAGCTGCACCACTGCGCCACATTATCATCACCTTTGTAATAAATTCAAAGTCCAAATAAATTCAAATAAAAAAATACTTCCACTCCCAAGACAGCTGCCATACCAAATTCCTCGGACTATTTTGGTGTACAATTTCTAAATTTTTAAACCTTTGCAAACCCTCAAAACCTAACCCACTATCTACTGAATCTGACTTCAATGTAGCTTGTACTTTCTACTTGTTATCAATAGAGCTACCTTTCTCTCAAACTCCAACCACAGTAGACAACCAACTCCAGTTTCCACATGCTATACTGATAATACTTTTGACATTAAACTATTCACCACCAAACCCATCAAACAGAACCCCAAAGAACAAAAGTCACCACTGCTATACCAGATAACCTTCCAACAGCATATCTAAAACTAGCAGCTGAAAGCTTATTTTACCCTTTCTTTATCTAACTAACAGATCAGTCCAGGGATCATTCTTCCCCTAGATTTGGGGAAAAAATCCTTCGTCTTCCCACTAAACAAAGGTACTTTTGCCTACCTTATCCCAACCCTGACATATGCCTCAGCAATCTTTATCAACCTACAATCAACAGAATGCACACAGTTTTAGTAATCACACAAGACTGCAACGTTTGCCAAAACCTCACTAACAGAACACTCCACTCAAACAGCTAAACTGGCTCAACTTCCTTAACCTTCTCAAACTCAATCAATTAAAAATGGCAGAAATCCTCCATCAGCCACAAACATATCTCTACCTGAGTTGTCTATTGCACAGGTATATTCCTTTTAATACTCTCAGCTCACCTGAACAATGCTTGCAAATGTGACTCACTCACACAACTGTCATGAGGACACAATGCATTCCTGACAGAGGGCAAAACAGTGGAACTCCCTCCCAACTTTCTTCCACCAAATAAATGCACCAAAAACTTTCAAACAGGATACAACCTCCTTTCTTCCTTCCTTCTTGATAAATAGCAGTATCACTGTTCCAAACCACCTGATTAATTTCCACCTCTTCTTCCACATATCTCCACACAACAGCATGCTGCTACCACCAACTACCTTCCACATATCTCCACACAACAGCATACTGGTCCAACCAAATACCTTCCACATATCTCCATACAACAGCATACTGCTACCACCAACTGCCTTCCACATATCTCCACACAACAGAATACTGCTACCACCAACTACCTTCCACATATCTCCATACAACAGCATGCTGCTACCACCAACTACAGCACATCTCTTGTACAGACTCCCTTCTTCTAAACTAACCATCAGAATGCTTCCCTTATATATCAGTGATCATCTCAAGGTCTTCATCTGTGTCTCATCTGAAAAACATATATCTCTCTGGCCACCACATACCATATCCTGCATACCTTCTGTTTTATATGTTTTACTAACACGTCATTCACAGAACTTCATCTCTATCTCATCTTAGACTAATTTCAAACTTCTCTATTCAGCTTCAAGAATTTTCTTTCCACTACACAGTGATATATTATTCTCTCTCTTCATTCCATTATACTTTTTTTCAGCCCAACCTAGGCACTCAATTATTAGCTCCTCATTGCTTGAGTGCCTAAGCAAATCCAATATGGTCTTTGAATAAACATTTCCTTTTATGGTACAGTGCAACCACCAAAACTGTCTTTGTACTAACTTTTATAAAAGATTTGCTTTTAATGTATGTGTACTATAGTCAGGGTTGGTGCTACACTACAGCACACATGGACACATGCCCCCTATATGAACGTGCGTGACATGGTGAGCACCCTACTCCCTGAAAAAAAAAAAAATAAAAACAGTCTCTGCCTTTTTTTAATAATGGATTAACAGCATGACCACAAGTCAGCAGCAGGTCAACAGCCAGAGTGCTAGACAGCCCTAAGTATGTCACAGAGACCTGATACTCAGATCTCCTTATTCAAAAAACTGGTAATATGTTATGTCAAAGGAAAGCAATTTTCACTTCTGTAAACTGTTTTGTATCTCTCTCTCTCTCTCTCTCTCTCTATATATATATATGGTTCCCTATGAAACCATCGAAGTTACACTACATCAAGAATGACTACATCGAGACTAGACCATCGAAAGTACATAACAGCGAAAACAGAAATCGTCGACATTTAAAACACCGAACACTAGAACACTGACACACGGAACGTAAACAACACACTACACTACATAGAATACACACTAGCCCTGACCCAAACCCTAACCCTAAGGTCCGACACTATCGCACACTTCACCTACCTGCACCCTAACCCTAACTCACTTACCCACCCCTAGCCCAAGCTCCGACACTATCGCACACTTCACCTACCTGCACCCTAACCCTAACTCACTTACCCACCCCTAGCCCAAGCTCCGACACTATCGCACACTTCACCTACCTGCACCCTAACCCTAACTCACTTACCCACCCCTAGCCCAAGCTCCGACACTATCGCACACTTCACCTACCTGCACCCTAACCCTAACTCACTTACCCACCCCTAGCCCAAGCTCCGACACTATCGCACACTTCACCTACCTGCACCCTAACCCTAACTCACTTACCTGGCCACTCCTACCTCCGTCACTGTCGCACACTTACCGGGTCACGTTAAACATACACCAGTGCTGTGACATTCCATTTCGACGCTTTGGAAGTCGACGATTTCCGTTTTCGATGGTTTGCAATTTCAGTGTAGAAGTCCCGATCTTCTCATTTTCGATGTAGTGTAACTTCGATGGTTTCATAGGAAACCATATATATATATATATATATATATATATATATAGGGTCTGTATTATAATTATACTATCAACATCTGAAAATGTTGAATCTTACTTGTTCAACATGATAATGTCAAACTCCAAGGTTCCCGAATGGCCAAATCACCGATTTCTTTCCAACAGAAATAAATCGGTTGGCCGTTCTGTTACACCTGCCCTTTCCCTGACTGAAGTGCGGTCTCGGAGTTGAAATATTTAGTTAGGGGAGGGTGTGGGGGGTGTGGGGAGTGAAATCCCCCACTGAAATATGTTTGTTTTTGTGTGGCAATGGTGTTTGGCCAACTGATTACTTTCCGCTGGAAAGAAATCGGTGATCTGGCCATTCGGGAACCTTGGAGTTTGACATTTTCGTGTCAAACAAGTGAGATTCAACATTTTAAGATGTCGATATTATAATATAGACCCTATATATATATATATATATATATATATATATATATATATATATATATATATGTATGTGTTTGTGTGCGTGTGCTTGTGTGAGTGTGTATATATTTTTTCCTACACTTATTCAAATGTACAAGATAAGCCAACTTTTCAGGAGTATTGTCTAGATAAATGACTTGCTATGATTCTCACATTAGGTAAATGGAGGTAGAAAGAATCAAACCCAGCACCACTGACTACAGGAAGCACTTCATTATAAGCTTATTGCCTTAATTCTCTGCACTAACAGACAGCCTTACACTCACTTAATTTTGTGATAAATCAATGAAAGAATCACTGAGGTATACAGTTAGTTTTTAGAGTTGTATAGGTTTTGTTGTTCAGAAAATGCATGCTAATGCAAAATCTGTTTGTTCTGTTAACATTTTAAGTGAATCTTAGTAGTCTCTCTCTTATTGGTCTCTAATTTTACAGAATATTTCTGAGTTTGTCCTACATTTATTGTACTTGTTTTTTTCAGGTAATAGCTGAGGATTACTGGCAGTCAGTAATGCCAGTCATTACAGGTTTCTTAATTTTTGTTTAGAAAATGCATACCCATGAAACACTTATTGTTTTGTTACTGTTATGATTGGAGTAGTGAACAAACTGCTTATTGCAGTCAAAATACAGGGTTTGAATCCTTTCACCTCCATTTGGCTACTATGTGACTTTGAGCATGTCACTTACCAGACAGTGTTCCAAGGTCATCCCTGAAAAGGGAAGCTTTGTCCAGTGGTTTTATCTTGTTAACAAATTCATAAAATAATATTTAAAGTTTGGCATCCTATTATTTTGGCCTTTTCCAGAACTCCAAGGATATTAGGGGTATTTGGTTTATTTCTTATAAAATTAGTGACTTTCTTGTAAATTATTGTGGCTTACACTCACTAAATAATGACAGGCATGTGAGTTTCAGATTTGTATCCTTCAGAAAATGCTTGTTAATAGACAGCTCATTATTCTGGCATTTTTCTAAATATATAAGAAAATTATTTAAAACATCTTCCTGATTTGGTGTCTTTGTTTCTGATTCTTGAGCAAAGAAGTTTAGAGGGCAGGGGAGAGTTGCACTTTATGGTTCTGACAACGACAAGTTGAGATATATAGATATATATTTACTCAAAAAGATTTTTATTAACAGTTTTAAAATCAATGATACAAAAATATATTAGTATTGTCAACATTAACAATGATAAAAATTTAAAGTAATAGTAAACTACTTAGAACTCTATGCAATATATATAATATGCCTGAAAGAGAAAAATATTTATTGACACTCCATTAAATAAAAGTCAAAACAGTTAAAGCTTGTGAATTCTTAATAAGCAGGCAATCATCATAAAGAAACAAGTTCTAGAGGCAAAATTCTATTGAAATAAATCAATGAGATGTAATACTTTGATCTAAGCATTCTCAGTGAATGTTTTAGGGTATACCCTGCTCTTTTTTATTTTAGTCTCTCTGAGGGCAATTTCTTTTTATGTAGACAGGAACTTTTCAAATTGTGGTGGTGAGATTTTTTGTCCTCCATCATTTTGAAATACCCTTTATTGACACTGCTAAGATAGACCACAATAGGTAACATTAACAGTTTTTATTTAGATTAAATAGTATCAGGAACTTAGATAATGAAAAGGTGTCAAACCGTAAAGCTTTCATAAAGTCTTCAACTTTGTTCCAAAAGGGTTTCAGAAGGGGAAATCAAAGAAGATGTGTGTCAAATATGCATTGCATAATTGAAAACATCTCCAACATTTAACAATACTACTGTTATTTATTTTGGCCGTTATGTTTGGCATTAAGAAGGATCTATCTACAAATTTCCAGGTGAATATATACCAGTAGTGTAACCAACACGTATATCTAATACAGCTGAATATGTAATAGTTATTTTCTTCAGATAATAGGTTGCAATGTCCTCAAGTGATATGTTCCCAGAATTTGTCATTTAAGTTAGTACTAGGAATTATACGCATTTTGTAAAGTTTCGATATAAGGTTACCCATTATAGTTCTATTATAAATTAATTCCAAGAAAAGTTGAATTAGTTTAGGATTTTCTTTATGATAAGAATGAGCAATCAAGCATTTATCCTGTGTCTGTGATATTATATTCAGCAACAATAAACTGTCTTGAGAATTTAAAAACAAATTCATTAAAAAGTTGTGGGTTTTTTTGCATTCAAATCTTTAAAACATTGTTGCCAATAAATAAATTTCTTGGATTCTCAAATAAATAAATTCTGTATGTGGATCTTATTTAAAAAATGAAGTTATATTAAATGGAATAATTGTTGCAAACCAGAATTTTACATATATTTTGCCATTAACTGTGTTTTTAAATGTTTTCAAAATATAATTTATAAAGGTATAGAATGAAGGACTAGTGAGATTATATTTACATAGTTACATAAGTAATGTCATAAGAAATTATTTTGATTATTGGAATTGTTATTTATTATCCCATTATTTATGTTAAGGAGAGCAAAGTGTAAGATGTTCCAGTTAGAGTTATAGTTCGGGTCTGCCCAATTTAAAATTATTTTTAAAACTGAAGCTTTAACATAAGTGTTATAGGTCAGGACATTTATTTCCTCCAACATCCCATGATTTAATGTGGTATTATAGGGCTATTCTTGGTTTGTTAAGAAACCAAAGAAAATTTCAAAGGTGTAAATTTCTTTGAATTGTTTTTTATCCAAAGGAGAGATACAGCTTATATTACATATAACATTTTGGGGAACAGAATCATTTTTATTAATTGTCATCTGTCATCAAGGGAGATTATAGTTTTATTTCATTTCTTTTTGCCCCCTCCCTTGCTTTTTCTCTTGGATGGAAGGTAAGGTAACTAAGGAACTTAATGCCAGTACATCACCAGGGTTCGATGAAGCCATTTCTATAAAACTTGTTTTAAAATTAAGGGCAGACAACTTGTAAACATTTAAGGGATTTGGATATTTTAACAAGTTTGTATTTTTAAATAACACTGTTTTTTTTAAATGTTTGGACTTTATTAGTAAGAACAATTATTATATACATTTTAACAGATCTTATAACTGATGTATTATTCTATGTGGGAAGTTTATATGGCTTTTAGAAAAAAGTATTAATCAATTTAATTAATTATCTTAATTATTGGAAAATTGAATGATTGGTTAAGTTCTTGGTTTATAAAAGGACTGTGGGTTACCTTTGGAATTTATTCTGATGAAGTCTCATCTAGAGACAAAAGTGCTCATAAAACTCTTTTAATAAATTTCATTGCTTTCTATATATTTTGGAGCTTCAATTTTGGCTACTTGATATACCTGCTTCCATCTTAGATATGCTATATGGTTGGTTCATAGTTGTTTACAGTGTATCATCACTGAGCAATGTTTTAAGATTTTACAGTTACCAAGCAGATTATGAATAGATTTTGCATAAAAACATATTTTCCTGTTTTATTTATGTTATTCAGCACAGCCCTAAAACATTGCTGCTCTCATCTAGCCATCTAGGCTCCGTCCTCATTAATTTTAAATTTATTCAGTCACTTGATTTCAAGAAACATCTGATGTGTATAGTCATACAAGTGGTTGTAATTGTTATGTGTGTGTGTGTGTGTGTGTGTGTGTGTGTGTGTGTGTGTGTGTGTGTGTGTGTGTGTGTGTTTGTGTAAATATTTGAGAGTAGCTATGGTGCAAGAGAAGGAATCAGTTGCAGTAAGCAAGAGCATCACTATATGAGCCATTCTCTTTAGGTAGATTCTTGGTTTCCTTGTTTTGTTGAATGTTGATAGTGTGTTTATTATGTACCTGTAAATAAACTGGACAGCATGAAGTCTGCTAGTTTCTTGTTAACATTTGAACTATGAATATAGTTTTAATTTAGCTCATTTGTTGCAGGCACACAGAGGTAAAAGGCACTGTGTTTAGGCTACAGCAGTTTGTCTGGCAATCAGTGCAGATGAGTAGGGCTATAAGCTGTTAATAAACTTCTTCCTACAGTACAGGGTTTAACTCCCTTCAGCCTTCATTTGTCTTATCTGTGTCTCTTGACCATGTCACTTTACCAGACACTATTTCTGGGATGCTACTGAAAAGGGATATTTGTTAAGTGAGCTGTTGCAGCCTGTTTGCAAATGCATTCCACGTTTGTCTTGTGAATTCCTGCACCCTTCACATAGCTGCTAATCAATGCTTCACTATGTTCTGTTTGACGACGAATCTCAGCAGGTCTGTTGTAGTTTAATGGATTGCCAGATGCATTTCAATACATAGGAGTTTCAAGGGAATAGAAGTTTACTTTGCTCATGCTAAGTCTGTTTTCAATGTGAGAGCATTTTGCTTAGTTTAGCAAATGGCTGTCAGCGTTTTTGCTGTAAAATTAGTTTTAAATTAAATCCACATCTCTGACAGTGCAAAACAGGTAAAACTTGCTGTTCATGAATTTTTGCTATGCGATTCTATTTCTTTTTTTACTAAGGGACGTCTTTGTGGCATTCTTTTCATTCTGTTTTATTGCTAGTTAACAATGTGATTTGTTACACTGTAGTTATACTAACATCGTGTCCAAACCATAATCCTAGAGACTGTAAAATGTCATTATTCTGAGTGTTGTGCATGTTGCCAGGATATGTAAAATATATAATACATTATTCAACTGAGGAATTTATTATTTTATCATAGAAAAATGTTCGGAAATTCTCTTTCATGTTTAGCAATGGATTGCAGGGGCACTGTTACCATGCATTCTATACTTGATTGCTTTTTTTGTGGGTAGGGGTCTTCAAATGTCTTACATGCCCCACCAACTAGTTGCTGTGCCCCTATTGGGGTCCAGAAAAAAAGGAAACTTGAAGCCATCACTGACTACAGTGTAACCTCCACAACTGGCTTTGTATACTTCTATAAAACATTCACTTTAATTTATGTGTATTGCACATTCCAATTAATTCATTGTTTAACTCTTAATCTGTCTCTGTTTCAACATTATAAATGCTTTTTCTTTTTCAAATGTTTTGTACATTGTCATAATAACTATGGATCTTTTCACCCCAGACCTCTGCTGAGAAAGTTTTTTAATTCCCAATTGGACTTTGCCAGTAAACAAATGTAAATAAAAAAATAAAATAATCTTTACATTAATCCTCTGGATTAAACTGCTGGGCATCAGTTAGATACAATCATATGGAGTTGCTTACCAAGTAAAGCTAAAGTAAAAAAGATGCTTTCAAGGGCACACTATAGTATATACTCTACGTGTTAAGAAACAAGAGTAGTCTTTGGCTTAATAGGTTCATAGGAGATTACCAGGCTAATGACTTAAGGGTCCTTGTAAACCTAGGTAATACTGCGCAATTTTACCCAATATATGGCCCCCAGAGGCAAGAGGATGGCATGGATTTGTGCCTATGCACTGAGTATCTTACAGATTTCCCTTGTCCATACGGGACATAGGCAGTACCTAGAGTGTGAATTTGCAATTCCCCCTCTACTGATCTAAACTGCATTTGAAGATGGCCAGGGAAGGGCTCTGTGAATAAAGCCTGTTCCAAAGAAGGGGCAATCTTTGAAACACATATCTGTCTCAATATCATGTTTTTTGAGTCACTGTTGTTTACAACCTGTATTTTCTTTGTGAGGAGCCTCTGAGGTCATTCCAGCTGTTGTAAGTACCTAATCAAGTACATGCCAAATAGTGGACTTTACTTGATTATTGGTCTAATAAGGGCTGAGTACAGCAGGACTATAATTTCCTTAGATCTGAATGCCATACCTTTAGTTATAAGTTGTGTCACATAAAAGGATTCCCTCACCACTGTGGACACATGGAGGTCAAAGTTCAGGCTACTAACTATCTGTGTACCTAGATCTCTTACCTCTAAGTCTACTCTAAGGGGTGTGCTATTCATGTTGTAATTTGCAGGGTATCTGACTTTCCAAAGAGTAGTTTTAGGCCATGGTTCTGGTGCCAGTCATTTGTCTAAGCTACATGCTTCTGAAGGATATTTACATCAGTGTAGGATTCGTTGATTGCCACCAGCTTGCAGACGTTGGCAAACTTTGTCATCCAGAGGCCTTCCACGTTTGCCTTCACTTCAGAGAAGTATATTCTAAACAGAAGTGGTCCCAGTACTGAGCACTGTTGGACACCACTAGTAACTGGCCTCTTGCTGGATCTGGACTCACCCACTTTAACCACATATGTCCTGTCCATGAGCCAATTGGCTATCCATCTGGTGATGCAGGGATTTATGCCCAGTTTTGTGAGTTTATTCATAATGCCTGAGTAGGAAATTATGTCAAATACCTTGGCCAGGTTGAGGTAGGCAGTATGTACTGTTTTACCCTCATCCATGGCCTTAGTGTCCTGCCCTTGACAAAGTCAAATTGGGCCGGGTTAAATGTTTGGAGGTCTCCCATGTCATTATTTATCAGATCTATGATTATTCTTTCTCTGGCCTTACCATATAAGACTAGTCTGTAATTTCCCAGATCAGTAGATGGTCCCTCGTTATGCAGAGGGATGACTGTTGCTGTCCTCCACTCTGTCTGGACAAAGCCATTTTGGAGGCTGTGATTACACAGAGATCCTAATGGGCCTGATAAGTCTTGATCTGAGCTGTTTAAGAGGCAACCTGGTATATTGTCAGGCCTCACTGAAGCCATATTTTTGGCTTTAGAAAGCACAGGGGCAACCCGTTCTTTAGTGATAATTTGCAGTGGCTTGGTGGAGGGTATTTTTTAGGGGAGAACTGGTGGTGATGGAGAGGTAGAATTTGAATTGAATTTGTCAGCCAGCAGATTTGCTATATCTTCCAGCTAAGTATAAGTGATGCCATCTACAACTAATTCCACACATCGTTTGTGGTGTTGCCCTTAAGACTGCAAATATAACTGCAAAATGCCTTAGAGTTATCCTTAGCTCTGGAGGCTATTTTTACCTCAAAGTCTGCTTTCAGAGACTTGACTAGTTCCCTGATTCACTTGTTCTGACTAATGAGGGACCTATTGCCCTGTTGTGTACACTCCCTCTTACTTCTCGACAGAATTTTCTTTCTTCTGTTGTATAACCTGTTAATACCATGGGTCCACCAGGGTGGCTTGTTTTTCCAGTCTGACCTGGGTTTATTTCGGTCTGGTAATGCTGTTTTCTATGTCGTCGTTTGTATGGTCATACAGGGCTTTTCTATATTCCTCTGCATAGGTTTCTATCTTTTCTGGATTTGGAAACCAGCTATGCCATCCCTTAATGGGTGTAATTTACCTTAGAGAAGTTCATAAAGTTTTTGGGGTTAGATTGGGGGACTAGTTTTACCTTTATTTCAACAGACGCCGCTTGTGGAACTATTCCTGACTGTTGCTGTATGTTATTCAAAAGGGCATAAATCTATATTATTAAAATAAATGAGCAGGTAAGAAAAAACAAACTGCAGAATGTCTAAGAGGAATAAATGACTGACACTTGCTAATAAAGATGGCTGTATCTCCATATACAGTAATATATTTCTTACTACAGATTTGGCAGAAGCTCAATCCATTTCTGACATGCACATGAGAAGGCATGTATCGTGTGCAGAGGAGATAAAACAGCAGCTAATTTTTTGTGCATTTTATGTTTTTATGTTTCATTTCTGTTTTATTAATTTGTAGTGCTATGGTTACTTTCTTACAGAATTAATGTGAAATTACGCAGGTGTTATCACTTTGGATGACAGGACATAAAGAAGAGCCAACATGTTGCTTGGAAATCAAATCTACAGTAGCAGTAACTTATTATAGATGCTAAAGATCTTTTAAAATTACAATTAGTTAATTGATCAGTACCACACAGTATATGTCAGGAAAAGTAATAGCCTTTAATAACTTACAGCAAGAGTCAGGACTAGTGCAACTGTTTGATACTGCACTACAATATAAAAGTCAAAGTTTTCACTACCAATGATCAAATGTCAGATTGTGAAACTGTTTGGTAATATAGTGTGAGAGTCGGGACTAGTGCCACTGTTTGATACTGTACTGTAATATAAAAGTGATAGTGTTCACTACCAATTATCAAAGGATAGATTGTGAAACTGTTTGGTAATATAGTGTGAGAGTCAGGACTAGTGCCACTGTTTGATACTGCACTTTAATATAAAAGTGATAGTGTTCACTAACAATTATCAAGGGTCAGATTGTGAAGCTGTTTGGTAATATAGTGTGAGAGTCAGGACTAGTGCCACTGTTTGATACTGCACTTTAATATAAAAGTGATAGTGTTCACTAACAATTATCAAGGGTCAGATTGTGAAGCTGTTTGGTAATATAGTGTGAGAGTCAGGACTAGTGCCACTGTTTGATACTGCACTGTAATATAAAAGTGATAGTGTTCACTACCAATTATCAAAGGTCAGATTGTGAAACTGTTTGGTAATATAGTGTGAGAGTCAGGACTAGTGCCACTGTTTGATACTGCACTGTAATATAAAAGTGATAGTGTTCACTACCAATTATCAAGGGTCAGATTGTGAAACTGTTTCGTAATATAGTGTGAGAGTCAGGACTACTGCCACTGTTTGATACTGCACTGTAATATAAAAGTGAAAGTGTTCACTACCAATTATCAAGGGTCAGATTGTGAAACTGTTTCCTAATATAGTATGAGAGTCAGGACTAGTGCTACTGTTTGATACTGCACTGTAATATAAAAGTGATAGTGTTCACTACCAATTATCGAAGGTCAGATTGTGAAACTGTTTGGTAATATAGTGTGAGAGTCAGGGAAAGTGCCAGAGTTTGATATCACAGTGCTGGAGTCAAAAACAGTGCAAGTGTTCACAACCTAAGCACAAGAGTTGAGAATACTGTCAGTGTTTGATATCATGGTGCAAGGATTAGGAACCATGCCAATATTCAGTATCAGAGGGCATATGGCAGAAATTGCACTTTCATCCATTTTTACAATTCTCATGAACAGTACAAGTCTTTAATGTCATTGCGAATGTATAAGAAATAGTGGCAGTGTTTGACACTACAGTGCAACAGTTAGGAACACTGTCAATATTCCATGTCCTATTACAAGTCAGAAATAGTATCAGTGTTCAAAGATATCGTACAACGAGCAACACCCTTGTTTAATACTACAATGCAATAGTTCATTATCAAAGAGTGAGAGTCTCTGACATTCATGCTTTTCAACCTCATCTCCTAAAAATAAATACATTTTTTCAGGCTTTTGCTTCTGGGATCATGTGAGGAAACCATACATAAACATGCTTACTGTATTGTCAAGCATGTTCTTGGAAGTTATAGTTGTAAATCCAGCACTAAGGATGATGCATGCAGATGATAGTCCTATGCCACCAAGCAAACAGAACAGAGTTGTTAAAAATGCTTTTCCACTAATATCCAAAGTACTTCTGAAGATTCGGAAGGAATCCCTCAAGATTAGTGTGGTGACTCCCTTCTGGGACAGGCAATCATGGTTCTCCCTTCTTTTAGAAATGACCAGGGACAATTTCTACAATCTTCCTCAGACTGGATCTTCTCACACAAGAAAGGGGTGTTTGACACACCCCAACGTCAATCATTTTCAGATGACTGCCTGGATGATAAGGTCTTAATTCCTTTTAGGCACCTGTTTACTGAGGATGCACAGCAGGTACTAATGGTGTCAAGAAATCCTGCTATTAGAAAATCATATATTAGAAAATGGAAAATATTTTCTAGTTAGTGCCAACAACATAACTAGCACCCACTCAGGGTTAGTTGTTTTCCGGTTTTACAATATTTGTGTGAGTTACTATCCTATGTATCCTATGGCCTTTCATATTTCTCTGTTATTGGCCATTTTAGCATGTCTGCTCATGGAGCCTCCTCTTTTAAGGCAGCATCATGTCAAAATGTTTTTGAAAGGGGTTTTGCATAAGAGGCCTCCAAGAAAAACAGTGCCCTTCCTTGGGAGCTTAATTTTGTGTTAGAAGGCTAACACTTGCTCCATTTGAATCAGCAAATCTGTCTGACTTGAGGTTCTTAAGATGGAAAACAGATTTACTGATTGCTCTGATATCTGCAAGAAGGGTATTTGAGTTGCAAGCTCTTATGGTGAGTCAACCCTATCTCATTTTCCACAGGGACAGGGTTTCTTTGAGAACTAATCCTTCTTTTATGCCTTAAGTGGTATCTGAGTTCACTTTAAGCCAAACTATCCATCTCCATGTTTTCTTTTTGAATCTGAAAATGAGAAAGAAAGGATACTCCTTACTTTAGATGTCCACAGACATCTCAGGAGCTATCTTGACAGAACTAAATCTTACAGAGTTTCAGACCAAAAAAAACAAAGAAGCCTCTTAGAGTTGCATAAAATCCTTTACTGGTGTCTCCCAAAACACTTCCACACACTAAAAATAAAGTAGAATCTGAACCATCATGATAGGTGCAAAAATGGGGTGGGGGTATCAAACACAGTAGACTGGATAGCCCGGTTGCCAACCATTTTTGCACCTGTCATGATGGTTCAGATTCTACTTTATTTTTTAGTGTGTTAGGAAAACCTTTATGTCAACAGTGTGAAATGTTTACAAATAAGTTATTAGCTTTGGAAACTAAATTTATTGTCACTTTTAATACTTTGTATCCAACAGGTTTGAATTTAGAAGTAAATTTCAATGTGTAACTTTTGCATGGGAAGTGTTTTGGGAACAATAATGGACATGTGTTTTTAACTTTATGTTATGTTCTTTTGTTCAAAAGGGACGTTTTCACTTCAGTATGAACACGGTTTGATTGTGGTGTTGATTGATGTACTACTATATAAGGAAGGTTTTTTTCTGGTGTAATTTATCGCATGAAGGCATAAGCTGAGGTACCAGGAGACACCAGTAAAGGATTTTATGCAACTCTAAGAGGCTTCTTTGTTTTTTTGGCTTTCTGTTCCTTTTTTGCTAGTTTGCTAGCTGGTGTTTTTCAAGATCTTCAGATCAATTGTTCATTTCTTGTGAATGTGAGAAGGGAAAACCTGTGTCAAAACAATTTCCAAATGGTTATTGGCTATTAAACAGAGGCACAACAAACTAATGGGTACAGTATTTTTTCATATAAGGGGTGGCGTAAGCCACAAAAAATCGGGCTAGGCTTATAAATGCCTTGGGGCAGATAGCCTAGTATAAACCTATGAACATTTGTCATATTCACCATTACAAAACTATTCCAGTCAGGGTCATGGCCCACTCTACCAGAGCCTTGGGTTCATCTTTGGCTTTTTGGAAAGGGTTAGATTCTAGAAGTAGTCTAGAAGCTGCTACGTGGTCATCTGTACATAGGTTCATAGGTTCATAGGTAGGTACCAGGCTATTAGCCCAAGGGCCAATATAAGCCTAGCCAAAAAGGTACCCTGGCTTTCAATACCCAAGAAAATGATTTTCCTGTGCCCCTGTCAAACAGCGCCACAGAAGTGATCCCTGGGGTGAATTTCCTATTTCCCATCCAATCATCAAGATTTTTCTTGAAGAGTGCTAATGAGGAGCTCTGTTTGACATAGATAGGTAGTCTGTTCCAGAGTATGGGAAGTCTCTGGGACAGGAATCTATCCCTCCGGCATGTTCTGTTTATTGTGGTGACAAGGTTTAAGTCCCTAGAGCGTGTAGCTCGAAGGGATTGGGATTTCTTTAGGTGGAGCATGTCCAACAGCTCTGGGTCTGACATAGCTTTGTATGTTAGGCAGAGATCGCCTCTGAGTAGGCGATATGCGATGGAGTAAAGCTGGGGGTTTTTGAGACAGTCTGCATAGCGCATCTGTTTGAGGCCAGTAATCTCTTTGTGAGGTATTTCTGTGGCCTTTCCAGTTGTTGTAAATGTCTAATGAGGTACATACCAAAAGGGGCGTTGTATTCTATAATGGGTCTAATGAGTGATGAGTAGAGGGGAACAATGACCTCTTTTTTTCGTGGATGAGAAACCTTTTGTGATGAGGTAAGCCACATAGAAGGATTTCCTGACCACTGTGGCAATGTGATTATCACAGGAGAGATTACTGTCCACCTGTATCCCAAGGTCTCTTATTACACTTCCGGTGTTAAGTAGACTACCACTTATGTGGTAGTTCATGGGTACAGAGTTTTTACCAAAGGGGATGACAATACACTTTTTGGCATTGAGCTTCAGGCCATGGCTTTGACACCAGGCATCTCTCAGTGAGGCCCTTTTGTAGTATGTCCACATTGTTAGGAGTTTCGATTATGGCTCCTAGTTTGCAGTCATCTGCAAACTTTGTTAGCCAAAGACCTTCTGTGTTAGCCTGTACTTCAGAGAAGTAGATACCAAACAGGAGAGGTCCCAGGACTGAACCCTGTGGTACTCCACTTGTCACTGGTCTGAAGTCGGATTTGGAGTCTGCTACTTTCACAGTGTGGGTTCTGTCCATGAGCCAGTTGGCAACCTATCTTGTGACATAGGGATTTATACCTAGTTTAGTGAGCTTATCTATAATTTCAGAGTGGGGGGTGGTGTCAAAATCCTTGGCGAGATCTAGATAAGCTGTGTGAACCACCTTACCCTCATCTATAGCTTTGGTGACTGCTTCAAAGAAGTCAATCAGGTTTAGGAGACATGATCTGCCTTTTACAAACCCGAACTGGGTAGGGTCCAGAGTTTGGAGATTACCAATGTCTTTGTTTATGAGTTCCGTGATGGTATGTTCCATGACCTTGCAGACCAGGCTCATCAGGCTAATGGGGCGGTAGTTCCCGGGGTCTGTTGTGGCTCCCCCTTAACAAAGCACTATAAGCTTGAATCCTTCTCTGGGCCCAGATTAAGCTTTTCTAGGACCATCCTCCAGGGGCTTCTGAACTCTTCCTTCCACCCCTGAAATGTAGCTAGCGAAGGTAATCTACCCATATACCTAAGACTACTGCAGCAGTGACCAATATGATGAATATAGTACAATTGTGTAATTTAAACTTACGAAAACAGTAGATGTATAAGACTACTGCAGCAGTGATCAATATGATGAATATAGTACAATTGTGTAAGTTAAACTTATGAAAACAGTAGATGTTTGAATGATCACTGCTGTAGTAACCACTCCATCCCCTTGTTTTCTGGTGTGTTTTTACTCCAGGGTGTGGACAATTATGTTTTTGTTGTTCCTAGCATTGTCCTTTCAGGGCTCAGTCTCTCTCTCTCTCTCTCTCTCAGTCTCTGCTAGCAGGAAAGCTCTGAATTTGTATTTTAGTCAGCTCACCTCGAGCCATCTGACAGTTTGGGTGCATGGAAGGTGCCCTGAAGCTTTGGAAGCTGTCTGGCTATTATATACTTGGCAGGATATAACCCATATAATCAAGGCTTCTGCAGTAGTGGTCATTCAAATATCTACTGTTATGGTAAGTTTAACTTACACAACTGTACTTTTCCAAAGCACTTCCAAGAGCTCCTGTTATAAAGGACACCTCCCTCTTTCAATTAATCAGCAAGGCATACTCATATTATCATTCACAGTAAGTCTTAAACCAGTACAGAGCTTTGAATGGGACAGACCCCACCCTTCTTCTCCAATTATCCTTGGTTTATAAGAAGCAGTTTAAAAATGAGTGGCTGTTAGAAATTCCATTCACATAATTGTAAATCAGTTGCTTAAGGTAACGGCAGGTTATATATCCTGGTGGACCTACATTTTAACTCCTTCCATCTCCCTTCTGAATTATCTTAGCAGAGCAACTGGCTTAAAGGAGCACAATGACCAGAAAGTACAATGCACACACATGTTACAGTGTGATCATTTATGCAACGGCAATGCCTTATGCAGAACACTAAGTGGTTTGTATAAGTTTATAATGTTTTCTACCTCAAAACTTGCAGATGGAGCCATACCTCTCAACCTTTAGTGTAACAAATCTGGACAGTACAAGAAATAACTTGAGGACAAAGGCCATAAAAAGAGACAGAGTTTAAATATTGCTCTTATAAAGATGCTAGAATAGTACTTTTTACATTAGCATGCTTTTTCTGAAGGATATGAAGTCTAAAACTCAGATGTGTGTCATTTAATGACTTCACTCCTCATGGATTTTCCAGGAAACCACATATTTTATGTGGAACAGATCAAAAATATGAGGCAAAAATCTGGACATTCTGTGAAATTTTGAACAGTTAAGAGGTTCATGGGTTATGAGTTCCCTGGAGGTATACTTTTGTTTGCACTGTCTCCCACAACATGGCACTTGTATGCTATTCCATTTCTCTCAGGCTGTCCACTCAAAACTCTGGTATTCGGAGTCCAGAAAAAGCAAGTTATTTGTAACATGTGCCAGTCCCAGTATCAAAAGGCAGGCTAAAGGGTAAAGTAGCATATAAACTCACAGAAAGTATCAGCAAGAACTTGAATTGCTAGAATCCTGTCCAGTTCTTTTAAGTTTTCAACTATGAAAAGGAGCTAAATGACTAGCACTGTCTGCTTGCATTTTTACTGATACGTAGATTTCATTCCTGGTTTCCGTTTAATGGTGCATGCAGGTTTGCTATTTGCATGTTTATTTGTTAACCAGCTAGGCTGACTTAGCCCAAAGAATACCCTTTTCAATGGAGTCCTAGGGAGTTAAGCTCCACAGATAACATTTAGAACAGCCAAACATTGCATGTACATTGCATGCAAAACACAGGGATTCACATAGTATTGTCAAAAATAAAGTCAGGGAAAGAAGCAATAATGCATTGCTTCAGGATTCATAACATACATAAAATATGAAGATATTGTAAACATTTGCATCTTATATTAAACAATGGGTCTCTTTCTGTTTGTCGAAAACACAGTTTATCGAGAAACAGAAGGTCGAACCCACTTAAGCAAAAGTGCACTATATTGGAAGTGCACTTTCACGAAGAACGATTTGCCGAAGCACATTACAGTGGGGATAAGGAAATATATACTTTTCCCCACTGTAGTGCGATCTCAGTGTTAAGCAGAGGGGGTGTGGGGGTGCAGGGGGTCTTGCCCCCATGCAAAACAGTGTTTAAAGTATTTTTTTTTTGATTCAGTGAATCGGCTTTTGCGAAAGTGCAAATTTGATGTAGTGCACTTTTGCAGAAGTGGGGTTTTACTTTTTTTTTTTTTGTTGAGATTGTGTAATTTCGATAAAGAAAAGTAGACCCTAAACAATATATACAATATCTGCATTTGTGGCTGTTTGCTTTCCCTATTCTGAGTCAGTCAGCTAAAGGGTAGTTAAATATATATGTACTGCTAAAATGTCAGGAAAGGCAGCTATGAATGGAGTTTATTATGTTAGTATCCTTGCAGGATAGGAATAATGTTAATTATAGGATATCTGACGAGTAAAAAAGGAGATTTTAGTATAACATGCTTGAGTGATTCAGTAAGATGGTTAGAACAACAGAAAGGAGATAATATCATTTGTAGACATCTATTGGTGACAGAAGGCAAGAATATCAGTGATAAATGTGGAAGCTGGTTGAATAATGCTGATATACAATGGGCAAATTATTGTTTTATGCAGTAACAATTTGTCTGTTGTGTTACGTTAAACTTTACATTTTGAATAAATAGTTTATGTTACAAAGCTAAACTGTGGGGAAACCTTTTCAACAGGAGATATAAAATAAAATCATAAGGGTAAAAAGAAAAGGGATCTGTCTTCCAGGTCTTTTTGCGTGGAGTCCTGGAACAGAACCTTGCCAGTTGATTGTTCAGACAAGAGGCAAAGAGGTCTACTTGAGGAACTCCCCACAAATGGATCAAATCTTGGAAGTACCACAATCTAGTTTCCATTCATGAGTGTCTGTCTTGGTCCTGCTTAGCATGTCTGCCACATAATTTTGCTTTGACAGAACATAGGATGCCTGCAGAGTGAGAGTGTGCTGCGAAGTTATATCCCAAACTAACATAGATAGTCTGCAAAGATAGTACAAACTGGTTCCCTCTTATTTGCTGGTGTGCCACATAACTGTGGTATTGTCTGTAACCACCTGAAGACGTCCCAGGTGTCAAAGATGGCTCAGAGAGTTGACTGCCTTGATCAGGACAAGCACCTCCTTGATAGTTATGTGCTTGCATCCATACTTGGTGTTCCACAACCCCTGCACTTTTATCCCACCTCAAATTGCTCCCCAAGCAATATCTGAAGCATCTGTGGTGACTGACTACTTTGGAGATGGGAGGGAGAAAGGGAGATCTGAATTAAATAATATCTGCTGTCTCCACCAAAGGATTTCTCTTCTGATAAACCCCAGCACTGTGATTTGAAAAGATAAAGGATGTTGATGCTGTGGCCCAAAGAGATTTAGATACCACTTTATCTTTCTCATGTAGAGTCTAGCCAGGGGTATCATGAGAATTGTAGATGCCATGAGACCCAAAATCCTGAGGTATTCCCTTACAGGGACTAAAGTTCAAGTGCAAAACATTAAAAATAGATCTAGATAAAGATCTATTTTTTCTGCCAAAGAAATGCTTTTTGAAATGAGGTGTATGGGGTAGAAATAATAAGAATTATTTAGAGGGGGTGACAAAGGTTAAAGTATTACAAAATAAGGGAGATCTCACAGAACAAGAGAAGGCACAACTGCAGGGTGCTAAACAGAAAATAAGAGAGTATGCTTGAGTTTAGAAAGATTGCTGTTAAGCAACAGGTTTTTGATGATAACTCGAGAGCACAAAAAGTTTTGGTGTAGTGATTTAGGCAATAGATAGTAGAAAGGGTTATCACCAAACCTAGGAAGCCTATAAGAAGAAAAATAACCAGAGATCCTACAAAGGTATTAAGAGAAATTTTGGAAATTTGATGAAAAACTGTATAAAGTCGAGAAGTGGGGAAATCAAGAAAAAAAACAATCATGGGCAAAGGAGTCAAGAAAGATTTCTGAATGTTCTCTTGGAATCCCAGCTTCTGTAAGAGATTTCTCATTCATGAGATTCCTGACACTTTGAACAAGACTCGGCAAAGATAAGCAAGTTCTATAAATATTGGAAAAATGTGGATACCCTGTAGCCTGTAACGAGCTATAATAAGAGCTAGGCACTTTGAAAACACTCTTGGTGTAGTGGATAATTCAAAGTGTGAGACAGAAAACTAATAATGTGATCCAAGCGCACAAAACCTTAAGAAACATCTGAAGTCTGGTTGAATAGGGATGTGATGATAAGCATCTTTTAAGTCTAGCGTTATTGTGAAATGTGAACAAGGAAGAAGAGGTAACAGGTTGTAAAATGCCATCATTTTAATTTCAAAACTATCACAAGCTGGTTTAGGAAAGAAAGATTCAGAACTGGTCTCCAAGATTTTTTTTTGGCACTAGGAACATCCTTGAATAAAAACCCTACCCCACCTGGGAAGGAGAAACTGGCTGTATCACTATTTGGGAAAGAATGTGATGAAGAACCAGTGGAAAAGAGTCTGACCTGAAGGATGAGGATAGACTCTCTGGAGAGGAGGAATTTCCTCCCACTGACATCTGTAACCTTGATAAATGATTTTCAGAACTCATTTGTCTGAAACAATCTGTTGCCAAAATAAAATGGAGATTCAGACTTTCTGGAAGAAATCCAGGTCCAGGGTGGGAGGAGGTCACAAGGACTCTTGAATAGTCATTCAGACTTGTTGGCTGTCCTTGGTTTTGTGAGGTTTGAGACTTTGTTTTGGAACCCCTTCTTAAATGTCTGCCTGTATTTCGTTGAGACTGTTTATTCTGTTTTTTTTTTTTTTTTTGCCAAAACTGGATGAGGTGATAGAAAATCCCTTGGACAATTTGGAAAAGGAGGGCTGACAAATCTTAGAGATTCCCTGGATCATCTTGCCCTTATTATCCCACTCTCTGATCACCTCTGCAGCAGAGGCACCAAACAATAAATCCCTATCCAAGGAAGAATTAAAAAATGTTTAACATCATCTAGGAGGTTCTGAGAATGCAGTCAGTTGCTATAGCACTGGAAGAAGTATCAACACAGTCACACACACACTATAAACAACCTGTGCAAAAGAAGAAATTACATTATTTAAAACAAATTTCCATCACAAGAAGAAACTGCAGCTAAAATATTCCTTAAACTTTCACAATTTTTCAAAATAAACTTTAACATATGAGCCTGAGAATTCAAAATTCTGAAAATTAAAGTTGCAGAAGTATACATTTTCCCCACCCTTATCAATAATCTTCTTCTTTCTGCTTTTTCCCAGTTAGGGGTCACAACAGTGGATCACCCATCTGCTCATGATTGGCAGTGGAGTTAGTGGAGTTTTATGGTGCCAAGTTGCCAGCCCACCGCCCAACCTTCCACTGAAGGCACACACATGCATGCACTCATGCCTAGGGCCGATTTAGTGTGTCCAATCCACCTACAGCATATCTTTGGAATGTGGGAGGAAACTGGAGCACCCAGAGGAAACCCACACGACCACAGGGAGGACATGCAGACTCCGCATAGAAGGCACCCCAGCCAGGGATCAAACCAGTGAACCTCCTGCTGTGAGGCAGCAACACTAACTGCTGCACCACTGCGGCCACCCTCCCATCCTTATCAATAATATCAATAATTTTCCCATCTATATCAGAAAGAATAAGTGTTTAGTAGCAGTGGTATCAACAAAAGCTATAGCTGATGGGTAAGGTTTGAGAATAATGTATAAACACTCAAAAGACTAAGGAACTTTATATACCCTGTCTGCCTTTTCAGGGGTAGCTGGCTTGCTATCAGGAAAGTTGCAGGCAGTAACACACACATCCTCTACAGGAGACGGACCAGGAGAAATGGCTTTAGGTTCTGGAAAATCCTTCTGTAACAACTCACAGTATTTTCTGAGGGACTAAGGAACCTCAGTGTTTTCCCATTGAAAACAACACATTCCAGCAATAATCCCGGAGAAAGAGGAAATAAATCCCCATAGTGAGAATCAGAAGCTGAGCTCTTCTCTGTGTCTGAATCAGAAATCTGAGGAAAAAAAATGTATCTGTTCCTTCATCTTCTTGTTCAGATTAATAATCTTGAATGTCTTCTGGAATAAAAGAACCCTTCTTTCTTTTACCAGAAACTACTTTACAACAAGGATCAATAGTCTGAATTAAACCCTCAGCCAGACCCAGAAAAATACTCCTACCAAATAAATTTGAGGAGGACTAGATACATGCTTGGTTTTTCTGTTTCTTGTTGACAGGAAAATGGGGCCAGCTGTGTTACTAATGGCAGCAGCTGCTTCCCCAGGGATGGGCATAGCATTTTGGCATAACAAGGACATCTTCTCTGTTCCCTCTCCCAGGACCTCAACAAGAGTGGCTCTCTCTCTCCAAATGAGAGGACCTCAACAGCTGTAGAGGACCTGACTAACTACCCCATCCATAATGGCTATAGGAGGTACACCAGAGGGATCCAGGGCAAAAGATGAGTGGTGTGAGGTACAACAAATGGCTACAACAGAGTCACCCACCTGTGGCTGAAGCAAACTGTGGTGGCAAAAGCTGTTTGCTAAATGTTTTCTTTTTGTGGTTGGAAAAAAGAACAACTCTGAGACCAGTAGTCTGTTCCATGGTCAAGCCAAAAATGGTACCTCAAAACTACCAGTCCACAGAAGTTACTTTTCTGACAAAAAAATACAGTAAAAAGCATTTTAAAACACTGCCACTCCCACAAAATTAAAATATACACAATTTCTCCACAGAAAAAAATGTTTTCAGTTACTTTACACCACTTTTAAACTAACAGAAAAAGGTGCACTCCATTTCAAAGTATGTTATAGTCTTGAGACCGTCCATTGAAACACAAAACCCCTGGCTTTAAAGTAACCTTCTTGAAGAAAGAAGTAATAAAACAATAAAAAAACCTAAGTAAAAAAGAAGTTATGTACTCATAACATTCCACATGTGTTGTCCATTCCGTCCCTTATTCTCACAGCTGGGGTCTGATCCGATCCATCTGATCAATCTCAGCCTGTTTGCTAGCTGGAAGACTTTAACCAAGCTCGTGGGGCTCATACCCTTCCCATGGATAATACCTCAGATCTTGTTTGCCCCATTACAAATTACATAGCTATACGTAAATCCCTTACAAGAAGGTAAAAATACAAGAAATGTAGACATAATCATCAAAAAGGCTTTTAGTTATAAGGTTCTGCAAAGACTATCTTCTTGTTCTACCAGATAAAGGAATGGGGTTGGAGGGAGGGATGTGAGAATAAGGGACAAGATGGACAACACTCATGGAACATTATGGTGAGTACATAACTTCTTTATGTGATGTTGTCAATCTCGTCCTAATTCTCACAGTTGGGGACCGCATTCCAAGCAACCTGACTCTTGGGTGGCTCATGGAAGAATATTCCTCAGAACCATAGAAACAAAATCCATCCTACTCCTGGAGGCCAAATCAATTTTGAAATGAATGATAAAGGTATGTGGATTAGCCAACGTGGCTGCAGCACAGATAGAATCTAATGGCATCCTTGCTTGGAATGCTGCAGATGTAGCTATTGATCTGGTAGTATGGAAATGGTATTGGCTTGTTTTCAGAGCTGTATACAAAGAAAATGCACTGGGATAGCCAGTTTGACAGGGTAACCTTTTAAACTGGAAGGCCTTTCCAGGTATCTGAATATGATATAAGTAGTTGGTCAGATTTCCTGAAATCAGAGGTTCTCTGTAAATAAAATTTCAATTGTCAGTATACATCAAGGAAATGCAAGGTATATTCTCCTTTGTTTTGAAAGTTAGGGAAGAAAACTGGCAGCTCAGTAGATTGTTTGAAATTTAATTTTGGTATGACTTTGGGGAAAAAGGTAGGATTTGTTCGTAAGAATACTCTATCTTTGTGGAAAATGAGGTATGGGGGTTTAATAGATTGAGCTTGCAACTCTGAGACCCTTCTGGCAGATGTAATAGCTATTAGAAATAAGGTTTTCCATGTCAAGAACTTGAGATCTGACGTTGCTGAAGGTTCAAAGGGTGTGGAGATCAGATTAGTAAGAACAAGATTAAGGTTCCCATAGTGGAGTAGGGTTCTTGTAGGGGGGGGGTCTTAATAACAGCATGCCCATCAAAAATGCTTTGCAAAGCCAGTATGCCATAATAGGACAGTCATTTAGGCCTATATGATAATTAAAAATGCGGCTACAGAAACTATGATAGTGGAAGCAGCTGCACCTTTGTGGAATATTTCTGAGAGAAAAATCCAAGATGGAATCGATTGGCATAGAAATGGGGTTTATTTGATGATTTTCAGCCCAAACAGCAAATATTTTCCACTTGCTGGTATAAAGTCTTCATGTGGGGGGTTTGTGAGAAGAGAGTAGAATTTTCTTCACTGGAGAAGTCAAAATGGGAAACCTAGCAATTAAGGGAATTGGAGCAGCCAAGCTGTCAATTTGAGGTTCTGAATGTTGAAATGAGCCATTCGTGACGGGTGTGTTAACAGGTCCGGAGTTGGATCCATGGTTCTTCCTGGAGATGAGGCTGTAGGAAAGGGAACCAAATTTGTCGAGACCAATGATGGGCAATGAGGATTATAGTGGTCTCCAACAAGTTTGCTTTCTGTAATAGTTTGGAAATCAGGGGAATAGGAGGAAAAGCATACAGTAGTTCCAGAGGCCAATCATGAAAAAGTGCATCCCTCGATGACTCCCCCTTTGGGGGGGATCAGGGCAAAGTAGTTGCTACATTTGTCATTGGTTGGGGAAGCAAAGAGATTGCGTCAAGGTCGGACTCATTTTTGGAAAGTAGACTCCACTACTTTCTGATTGAGGGACCACTCGTGCAGCCAAAGGATGGCTCTGCTCAATCTGTCTGCAGTCACGATGGATTTCCCCAGGATGGGCATTGCAACTAGAAAATGGTTGGAGGATAACACCCATTGCCAAACTCTTAATGCTTCTCAACATAGGGAGTAAGATCTGGTTCCTTCTTGCTTGTTTATGTACCACACTACAGGCATATTGTCCGACTGGATCGCTATCATCCCTAGAGGGAGAAATCCTGAAATGTTTGCAATGCCAGAAGTACAGCTCTTATCTGTAGGACATTTATATGCAGATGAGCCTCGTGATCTTGCCAGATAACTTGGACTGCCTTTCCCAGATAATGCCCCCCCCCCACCCTATCTGGGAGGCGTCTGTGATTACAGTTGCTACTGGTTTTGGTGGGATGGTCATCCCTGACAGACTAGAGGAGAATGAATCCATTATTGGAGGGCCCTTTTGCAAGTGTTTGTAATCAGTATCTTGTGAGACATGGGAAGTTCCAGAAAGGACCATTGAGCTGATAGTAGCCATTGTAATATTCTCACGTGGAGATGTGTTAGAGGAACAAGAATTATTGAAGCTGCCAGCTTCCCTAGCACTTGTAGAACTTGTGTCACTGTTGGGCAAGATTTTCTGATTAGTCTCTGAATGTGGTAGCAAAGATCTTGTACTCTTTCTTGGGGAAGTTTTGCCATCAAGGAACTGGTGTCTAATTCTGCTCTAATGAAGTTTAAGTTTTGAGATGGCTGTAGAACAGATTTTTCAAAGTTTATCGTAAAGCCTAGGGAGGTGCAAGTTTGAATGGTGTAGTCCTTGGCTTGTGGAAGTAGATGTCTGGTTGGGGTGGTGATGAGCTAGTCATCTAGATAGGGAAACACTCAGAATTCTTGGTGCCTCAGGTGAGCCGCTATCACTGCAACATATTTGGTGAACACTCTGGGGGCTGTGGTGAGACCAAAGGGCAGAACTCTGAACTGATAATGACTGTCTCCTAGCCAAAAGCGTAAGTACCTTCTTGACCATCTTTCCATTAGTATATGGTAGTATGCATCTTGTAGGTCTATAGAGCACATCCAACTGTCTTTTCCCAGCAGTGGAAATACTGACTGCAGTGTTACCATCTGGTACTTCGTCTTCTTTACAGATTTGTTTCAATTGTTGAGATATAAATTGGGTCATCAGTCCCATTTTCTTTGGAACTAAAAAGAATCTTGAGTAAGTTCCAAATCCTCTCTGGTCTGCGGGGACTTCTTGAATGACTCTTTTGCTTAGAAACATTTGGATCTCTAATATTGCTTGTTCCAGCTGACTGGGTGGAACATCTGGAAGTGATTTTCTGACCAGAGCAAGGAAACAAAAGGGAATGATATATCCTCTGGAAATTATATCCAGCACCCATTTGTCTGTGGTTATATTTTGCCAGGTTGTTAGGTGCAAGGACAAGCACCCCCTGACTGTCTCCAGAGATGGACAATAGGGTACTCCTTCAGGAGCGCTGAAAGGGCCTACCAAAGAAGGTATCTCTGGAGCCCTGGATTTGTGGACCTCCTCTGCCATGTGGGCGGCATCGGATCTTCTGTTGTTGTTTCCCCCTCTACCTTGGGGAGAACTTTCACCTTGTGTGTTGGTAAGATCTTTGGGGTCTCCTGAACCACATTTTCCTGCTTCATCCCTGACTTTTGGGAAAGGGTCTGGTGGGGTGGAAAAATGTGCTCCAACGGCAGACAAAGTCTTACCCTCCTTTTCAGATCTGGTGAGTGCAGTGGCGGCTGGTGACTTCAAATCAAAGGGGGGCTTCAGCAGACAGCTGAATGGGTGGGGTCAATTGGGAAGGGGTGTGGTCAATTAGAAAGGGGAGGAGTTAAAAACACAAAAACTAACTTTAATTAAATACGCTGCCCTGGGTGGCAAACCATCATTATGAGAGTCCAATCAAGACAAAAATAAGTGTAGAAGAATAAAAATATTTCAATGCATTGGCTGCATGACAGCTTACTTAATATCTAGATGGAAACAAAAGGTTGTGAGGCATGAAAAAATAAATTTCTTTTTAAATACATTACTGGAATGCCAGTCAAAATCAAGTATAAGAAAAACCAGAAGCACTCAACTCAAACCACTTCTCCTTGCACTGCAGTTCTAATTATAATTTATATTCAGCTTTATTAAAGTACCAAGTAACATGCTGAAAGTAGAAATCTCTGTGATGCCCCCACTTGTAAAAATGTTTCTTATCCAAAAAAGACCTGCTGCCTGACAACTATCTACTTGTTTCATGGGGAAAACATGATCAAAGTAAAAAATGAAAAGCAAACAAGAAACAAGCTCAAGATACATTGTTTAAAGGATTACTGTACAGGTTATGGACCACACATGATTGGCATTCTATTTAGTTTATGGGTAAAGTCTGTAGAGATGACTGGAAGTCTCCAACAAGTGTAATGAGCTTTTTAAAATAATGGAATCCTGTCCTTTAATACCCAAGGCTTATACATTAACTAGTCAAGTATTCTCTGCATGGCAACAACAGAAAGGCTTTCAATGTTGGCAATTCTTTAACAGTATGCTTATTAAATCTTACTTGCATCTTACAATCTCAGACAAGCTTAACTTATGGTCATTAAAGCATTGCTACTTAAACACAGACCAACAGGCACTTTCTGAGTAATAAGCATAAATCTGAGTAATAAGCATAAATCAACAGTACAAAAATATGACAGAAAACAGAGCATTCTGCAAAATCAAGGACAGATGAAAAGCCACTGTAGTACTTGTGTCTACCTTGGATGGAGGGACACACTGCACATTTACACTGCATAACTGCTCCTTGCCTTTCTTGGACACATCCAGAGTCACTACATGGGGGAGTGGGGTGCAACAAGTATGTCACAATTTGAAATGTCTCTGGCTGACTGTGATGGCCCTGACACATTTGTCATACCTCTTAACCTCAGAGCAAGAAATCTGGACAAAGCCATACACAGAAGTGGGACAAAGGCTCAAAAATAAGGACAATTTTTAAATATTGCTCTAATAAACTTAGAAAGATAATAGAATAGGTCTTGCATTAGTATGAATTTTCTGAAGGGTATAAAATCTGAAACTCAAATGTCTGTCATTATTTTCTAACTTCCGTCTTTAGTGATTTGTCACTAATTTGCCAAAAAAAAACTTTTATGAAAAATGGACCAAAAATGTGATGCAAAAATATAAAATAGCCACACAATACAGCTGGGAACCTGTCAAAGAAGGGACACTTTAATATTAGTACTGCTAACTTGAGCAGCTGACAAAATAAAAGAATCTACATGCATTTCAAGTAATCTATAACTTTGATTATTACAGTTATTTCTTAATTGTAAACCCTCCATGTTTTCTTCCAAAATTTCTATTTTGCAGAGGGATTATTAGGGGGAAGAGCAACATTTTGAGCCAAAATCGGGGACAGTTGAGAGGTTGGCTATGCCTAATTCTATAAAGTGATTTATTTGCATGTACCTCTCAACCTGTTAATGCAGTAAATCTGAACAAGGCCAAATATATTGGCGGAACATATAAACAGTACTAAAAATTGCTCTTGTATAAATTGAGACAGTTGATAGAATAACAGTTCTTACTTTAGCATGCATTTTTCTGAAGGTTATGAAGTCTGAAACTCAGTGTATCATTATTTAGTGACTTAATTCCTTAATGATTTGCCAGAAAACTACAAATTTTATAAGAACAAACCAAAAATAAGAAGCAAAAATCTATTCATTCTTTGTAAATCTGGACAGTTGGGAGGTATAGTTCAGCTGGGCCTGTCCGAGTTTGCTGCCCATCCCCCCTGACAAAATCATGGTTGAATGGAGCCTCTGCAGCCATTCCAATGAACCATTACTTGGCTATTTCACTCCATTTACCATAAACACTAATGTGCATACTGCTTTACTTCCATGACGAGTTGGACTTCATTTGAAAGTTTTATTTTGTATTTTACAGCACAAACACTAAGCAATCTGCTAAACAAAGCAATGCAGTCTCACAATGAAAACTTAGCATTAAAACTTCTCTGCCCTTGAAACTCACATTCATTGAAACAGCATTGAAACCCACATTCAAAGAAAAAACATTTTGCCAGTGGCAGATAAAGATTAATTTTGGGCTGTTTTCAAATCATAGGCCCCTTGCATATGAAACATACATGTGCTCTTTGATACATCTTCCTCGTTGTACTAAATTATATTCCTTGTACAATACATTACAGTTGTTAGAGGGCATTTTAAATTTGTTTTGAACATTTTTCCAGTAAGCAATGAAACAAAACACATGCACCCATAATGGCAAAACTGCCCAGTTCAGAACATTTATCATAAAAGTCTACTCAGACTTCCACAGTCCACCATTATCAGTAAATATGCACAATTCTACAGTCCGCCATTATCAGTAAATATGCACAATTCTATAGTCCATTATCAGTAAATATGCACAATTCTACAGTCCATTATTAGTAAATATGCACAATCTCTGAAGAAGTAAAAGTCATCTAAATAATTCCACATTAAAGAAATCTGTAACTAATAAAGAGGTTGCTGCTAGCAAACACCTTTATATTTCATGGTTTCATCGAAAAATAAAGTGTCTGTTGCCCCTCAGGAATAAATTGCCTATATTACATTAAAAAAATGATAAGCTAGTAATATTGCAAGAGGAAATGGATGGCAAACTGATAACAGATTCATAGTTAGTATCTTCACCAAGGAGAACATTCTCAGTATGGCAGCATCCACCCCTTGTGGGAGTAGAACCCACAGCCTTCTGCATCAAAAGCGGGTATACAACCTGTTGTACTATTAACAAGGCAAGCCAACTTCACTTAAGCAACACTAAACTTCTGTTCCCCTGCAGCTCTCAGCTCCTTGTAAAATCTACTCAATACTCAACTGCATCTCAACTTCGCAGCACAAGAAAACTGGAAAAAGCCAAAATGTATTGGGGGGGGTCAAAAGCCCAAAAACCAGGGACACATTAAACATTGCTTGTATAATCTTGGAAAGTTGCTAGAATAAAATGCTGTGTTACCACCATACATTTTACTGCCAAGGTCCCTCTGCAAAACAGTCAGAGCAACATACCACTACGCCAAATCAGCTGCTTTGTGAAAGAGAAATGCTGCGTTACCACCATACATTTTACTGCCAAGGTCCCTGTGCAAAACAGTCAGAGCAACATACCACTACGCCAAATCAGCTGCTTTGTAAAAGAGGAAGACTGAAACTTAAATGGCTATCATTTAGTGAATTCAGTTCTCACCATAGCTGTCAACCTCTTAGTACAAAACACCTGGACAAACCCAGTAATGAGGGAATACAGCCCTCAAACATATTCAGTGAATTCAGTTCTTGCCATAGCTGTCAACCTTAGCACAAAAACCTGGATGAAGCCAATAATGGGGGAATACAGTCCCAAAAATAGGGACAAATTTCAAATATTCATCTTATAAACTTAGAAAATTGCTAGAATAAAAGGTTGTGTTACGGTTGTGTTACTATGTATTTTCTGAAGAACATGAAGTCTGAAATTCAAATGCCTGTCAATTTTACTGCTGACAGAACAAAAACAATTTTCAGCAGAGACCCAGGGAGAAATACTGCAGACACGTCTTTGTAAAATGACAGGGCACCAGAGCAAATCCACACAAATACAGGGAGGAGATGCAGACTCCACACAGAAGGCACCCCAGCCAAGAATCAAACCAGAAAACCTATAGCTGCGAGGCAACAATACTACCACTGCCCTATCAAATATGCAAGGATTTAAACATTCAGAAACCTGAAGTCTGAAATTCAAATGCCTGTCAATTTTATTTAACTTTTAGTTATGTACTTACCATAACTTTAGATGTTTGGGATCCATCTCGCCTACATTCTGTACTGATGGGCTCGGAGCTGATCCCTCGGCTCCGACTCGGCACGCTATGCTATAGAGCGAGGCCTCTTATTGGCTGAGCTATTTCTTATCCCAGGATGCACCACCACTAATCCCCCAGATCTTGTTTGTCCGCATTCATGCACACATGCACAACTTGTTTATATAACATTGTTAGATGTTTCAAGATGAAACAACAGGATTCGGACCTTCTGATATCCTCTGATCTCCAAGGAAGGGGGAAGGAGGGTGGGTTATTAGGAATGTAGGCGAGATGGATCCCAAACATCTAAAGTTATGGTAAGTACATAACTAAAAGATGTTATGTGATCCTATCTCGCCTACATTCTGTACTGATGGGACAGCGTCCCTAGCACCTAAATCCTGGGTGGCTCATTGGAAAACGCTCCTGAGCACTGTGGAACCAAATGAAGCTCGTCCTCTAGATGCCACATCCAATTTGTAGTGGGAAATGAAAGTGTGCGGAAGACCATGTAGCCGCAGCACAAATGTCACTAATGGCAAGCTTAGAATGAAATGCTATCGAGTAGCCATAGCCCTTGTAGAATGAGCTTTGACAGAGGTGGTAAGCTCTTTGTTAGAATAAGAATAAGCTTGAGTAATACAGTCCCTGATCCATTTGGCAATAGTGACCTTTGTGACAGCTTTGCCCAATTTATTGTCTGCAAAGGATACAAACAACTGATCTGTTTTCCTTGTTTGTTTGGTCCTGTCTAAATAAAAGCATAACTGCCTGTGGACATCTAATGTGTGGAATATGAATTCCGCTTTGTTAGAATATTTTGGAAAAAAGACTGGAAGTTCTAACGATTGTTGTAGGCAGAAACTGGAACAAACTTTAGGGACAAAGGAAGGATTTGGCCTGAGAGATACTCTGTCTTTGTGAAAAACCAAGTACGGGGGTTTTACAGACAAAGCTTGAAGCTCTGAAACTCTTCTGGCAGAAGTAATCGCCACCAGAAAAGCAGTCTTCCACGATAGAAATTTTAGATCACATGTAGCTGCCGGTTCGAAGGGGGAGGAAGTTAAGGTGCGTAACACCACATCGAGATCCCATGGAGGAGTAGGATGAGAAATCGGAGGTCTTAAAAGCGCAGCACCTTTCAAGAAGGTCTTACACAATCTGTTGCTCATTAAAGGTGGGTTTATAGATTCGTGAAAATTGGAAATCGCTGCCAATTGAACCTTGATGGTAGAGACTGAAGAGCCTTGATTGAAAAGAGAAGTTAAAAATTTTAGTACTTCTGCCACGGGAATAGTGATGGGATCCAGGCCCCGGAGTTGAGCCCAAATAGCAAATCTTTTCCATTTGCTAGAATACAGTTTCTTTGTAGCAGACTTATGGGCCGAAGATAATATGTGTACAACCTCTGGATCCAATGTATGACTCCTGACTATAGTCGGAAGAGGAGGAGCCAAGTTGTCAATTTTAAGGTGTGCAGGGACTGGTGGAATAGTCCCAACTGATGAACCAAAAGGTCTGGGATCTGATCCAGGAACCATGGACCTTCCAGAGCATATTTCCGAAGATAGGGAAACCATACTTGACGAGGCCAGTAAGGAGCAACTAAGATCATTTTGCTCCCCAAGAGAGATGCCTTTTGGATCACCCTGGGAAGGAGAGGAACTGGGGGGAAGGCATAAAGCAAGCCGGTGGGCCAAGGACGGGCTAGTGCGTCCATGGGGCTCTTCCCGAGCCGGGTTAGGGAGAAGAATTTTTTGCACTTCGCATTTAGTGGAGTCGCGAAGAGGTCGCAACACGGAACTCCCCATTTGCTGAAAATCTGACTTGCAACTGCCATGTTCAGAGACCATTCGTGAGGAGAGAGGATGGTTCTGCTCAGTCTGTCGGCTATCACATTGGACTTGCCCGGGATATGAGTAGCCACTAGAAAGCGTTTGGTCGAGACTGCCCATTCCCAGACTCTCATGGCCTCTCTGCAAAGAGGATAGGATCTGGTCCCTCCCTGTTTGTTCAGGTACCAGATAATTGATATGTTGTCTGAGTGAACGGCAATTACGCCCTGAGGGAGGTAATCATGAAGGGCTTGAAGGGACAGAAGCACCACCCTCATTTCTAGGATGTTGATATGAAGTAGGGTCTCTTCTGGGTGCCATTTGCCTTGGACTGACCTGCCCAGGGAATGCCCCCCCCACCCCATCTGGGAGGCATCCGTGGTCAAAGTGGCCGCAGGAGGAGGTGGAACAAAGGGTCGTCCCTGATCCAAATTGGAGGGCACTAGCCACTAGCGAAGGTCCCGTTTGCATGTTTCCGTGATCCATATGAGGTGACTGAGAGGGAGTTCCTGAAAGGACCACTGAGCTGAAAGAAGCCACTGGAGAATTCTCATGTGCAACCTTGCCAAGGGGACTAGAAAAACCATGGCGACATGGATCCCAATAGCTGCAGGACCATTCTGGCTGGGGCTTTGGACCTGGGAAGTAAGGCTCGAACTTGAGTCTGTATGGTTTGTATTCTGTCTGTAGGTAGATAGACCCGCATTCAGTTTGAGTCTATCTCTACCCCTATGAATCTTATTCGTTGAGATGGCAGCAACACAGACTTTGGCCAATTGAAGGTGATTCCAAGGGAATTGCCCAGTGATATAGTGGCTTGTAGGCTCCGCAGTAGTAGATGCTTGGAGGTGGCAGTTAGGAGCCAGTCGTCTAGATACGGAAACACCTGGAATCCTAGACTTCTCAGGTGAGCAGTCACAACTGCCAAACACTTGGTGAACACCCTGGGGGCTGTGGTGAGACCAAAGGGCAGCGCGCGGAACTGAAAATGACTGTCTCTTAGGCTGAAGCGCAGATGTCTCCTGGACGCTTGATGTACCATGATATGGTAATAAGCGTCCTTGAGATCTATGGAGCACATCCAAACACCTTTCCCCAGCAATGGGAGAATGGTTTGTAGGGTGACCATTCGGAACTTGGACTTTCTGACTGAACGGTTTAGAATGCTGAGGTCCAAAATGGGCCTCAAGTCCCCAGTCTTTTTTGGCACCAAAAAGAATCTTGAGTAAGTCCCTAATCCGATCTGGTCTGCTGGGACCGGTTGGATGACTCCTTTTTGCAGCAGCTTTGAAACTTCTGAGGCTGCAGTATCCCGTTGACTGGGTGGCGGGTCCGGGATTTTTTTGGACTGAGGTGGGGAGTGAAAGAAAGGGATGGTGTAACCTCTGGCGATAATTCGAAGCACCCATCGGTCCTGAGTGATACCTTCCCAGGCTTTTAGGTGCTTCGAGAAACGACCCCCGACTGGCTCCGGAGCTGCACAGTCGGGCAATCCCTCAGGGACTGTGAAAGGCTGAAGAGCCACGAAAGGACTCGCGGTCTCCAGTGTGGCGAGGGCCTCTGCCGCCTCTGGGACGGCGTCTTCCGGAAGAATTTCCCCCTCCCCTGCCTCTGGAAGGGGGATCCTCCTGCTGAGAGGGGTAAGGCTTCTGAGATCTGGAACCACATTTTCCCTCCTCTTTTAGCCTTGGGATAAGGCCGAAGGGAGTGGAAAATCGTTCCCCGGCAGTCAGAGTCTTACCCTCCTGTTCGCGGGTCAGTGTGTCCTTTACCTTGGGTCCAAACAGGAGGACCCATCAAAGGCGTCGGCAAAGGAAGACTTAAAGGCCTCCGCGAATGACACAGGCGGAGCCAGGCTTGTCTCCGTGAGCAATGCCTGTACCGCGCTCTACTCGCCTTCGCCACATAAGAAATGAGCCTCATGGACGAGTTTGAAATGGACGACAATGTAGCCAGCTGAGAGCCAACCGTCTGGGCCAGCTCCTCAGGCAGGTTACCCAAGAGGGTATCGGAAAGTTCTTTAATCAGATCCCTCTGAAATCTAGTAAAGTGCGTAAGGTAGTTCAAGGACCTTAATGTAAAGGCCGCTGAACTTAGGGTGCGCTTTCCGTACCGATCCATGCTCCTAAACTCCTTATTAGGAGTATGGACGGACGTCGAAGCCTCTGCTACATCTTGCTGGGTAGCAGATGCCACCACCAAAGCATCTACAGCCACACCTTTAGTTAGAAATTCTTTTTCAGGGGGTGCCGAGAGGAACTTATTCGGACGAGCAGGCACCGGTTCCACAGAGTCTGGGTGTTCCCACGCCCTTCGACAGATCAAATCCAAGAGCTCGTCAAAGGGCGGAGACACCCAGGTGGCGGAGGGCTGAGCCCCAAAGGCCTTAAGGAACACCGACTCATCAGCAGAAGGGGGTTTGGACTGCCAGCCGCCTCGTTGTTTAAGGGCTTCCAGGATGTCTGCAAAGGAGACATCATCCGAGGACGACTTAGGGGACCCTTCTGCATCATCGAGATCAGTGTCTGATGTAAGAGACTCATCAGGGGAGTCAACGTGCTTCCTCTTGCACGATCTTTTCCTGGGGTTCTTCGAAGAGGCTTCAGAAGGACCTCCAGGAGGGGGGGGAACCCCAGTGGGGGTAACCTCAGGCCCCGGGGCTCCGCTGTCTAAGGACAGGGGGACTGCCAAAGACCCAGTCTCGGTATGCAGGGAAGGAGCTGGGGAGACCGTGGAGGTAGCCAAAGATGATTTGGCTAACGCACTCCTCATAGCCCTGAAGGCGGGACCACCAGAATCCTGGGAGGGTCCCACCTCCGTGGCCACGATGGTAGACGGCACCCCCGCAGCCGATGCACCGAGAGGAAGAGTTGGGACCGAAAACATCAGTCCCGAAGCATCCCCTCTGGGGCCGACGGAAGAAGTCCGCGTACCGAACTCCGACCCAAGAGCCGGAGTTGGAGTAAGGGTCGGGCCCGACCCTAAAACCTCCACCGGTTCCACCAGCACCGGCTCCAACGGTGCCGTGGCTGTTGGAGGAGGAACCATTGTAGCAAGGTGGACCATCGGCTCCGAAGCCGAATGGGCTGGAGCCGAAACTAACTTTTGGAACACCGGAGACTGGAAGAGTCTTAGGAGCACCCTGTCGATGTCCGAATCAGACATCTTGGATGATCTGGACGATACCGATTGGGTTCGAACTGATTTCTCCATCTGCTCCAAAGGACTAGGGGACCGGCTCCGAATGGATTCTATAACTATCGGCTCCGAGGGAGATCTCAAGGCAATTTCCCTCGGTGCCGATGGGGACTTCGGCTCCGAAGGGGAAGAGTCTGAGCCGGCAACCCTCATCGGCTCCAATACCAGTGGAGCCGATGAAGGTGACCCGCCTCTCGATGCCCCAGTCCTCGGCTCCGAAACCAGAGGGGTCGAGACTGGAGGCATCGAGGCAGACCGTTCGCCCTCGGCTCAAGTCCGTGGAGCCGATGGAGAAGTCTGCCTAGGTTTTGGCAGTCGGTTCCGACTGACTGGTGAACCGGCGCTTTCTTCTTTTGAAGGAGAGGAGAAGAAGATAAAGCCTCCTCGAAGGATGGCTTAATTAACCCCTTAAGGATTAATTTGTTTTTCCTCTCCTGGAGGACCCTTGATGAGAAGGCGTGACACACGCTACATGATTCTTGTAGGTGCTTGGCGCCTAAACAGTAAACGCACGAGGAGTGGTCGTCCGTTATGGACATCTTAAAATCACACCTCGTGCATTTTTACACCCGGAGGGTTTATGCTCTTTGGACATGACTAAAGAGAAATAACACAGCTATCTAAGATAACACCAAAAACTAGCTAGTTTAAGTTCAAAATATAAAGTTTTTTTTTTTTTTTTTTTTTTTTTTTTGACACAATAACACAGTTGCACAAGAAAAACACAGAAAGAGAGGGTCAAGACCCTCTAACTAAAACGGATACTTGACCCACAAATAAACGCTAGAATAGCAAAAGGGGAAGGCCCCTCTAACTAAAGCGGAAACCTTCCCTTAACGAAAAAGACAAATTTCTCAACAAAATCACCAAATACACACACGTATCACAACAATAGCTGTTAAAACAGCTTTTGGGTTGAAAACGAGCAAATTCTTGACAGGAAAAGTCTAAATAAATTAGTACTTAGCCCAGCCAAGTTGAGACCACGTCTTAGCTTGTAAGCGGCAAACGAGATCTGGGGGATTAGTGGTGGTGCATCCTGGGATAAGAAATAGCTCAGCCAATAAGAGGCCTCGCTCTATAGCATAGCGTGCCGAGTCGGAGCCGAGGGATCGGCTCCGAGCCCATCAGTACAGAATGAAGGCGAGATAGGATCACATAACATCATTTGTTAATCAGGGCAGTCTGACTTGGAACAAAAAAAAAATTTCAGCAGAAGCCCAGGAAGAAATAATGCAGACATGTCTTTGTAACATGGGAGGACACAAAAGCAAACCCACACAAACAAAGGAAGAGGATACAGACCCCACAAAGAATGCACCCCAGCCAAGAATCAAACCTGAGGACCTGCAGCTGTGAAGCAACAATGCTACCACTGCACCATCAAATATCAAGCATTGCAACATTTACAAACCACAGATATTATGAGGAACAGATCAGATCAAATATGAGGCAAAAATCTGCAATTTTTTTTTACAAATGGTGGTGGGTAGGGAATTCAGGTCTTTAACACCTGCATACAAGGTACAGGGTTCAAGTCTGAGGTGTTCCCTACCACACACATACACCTGTAGTAGCAAACCACAAAAATGAAATATACTGCCCTGGGTGCCAAACCGTCATTATGAGAGTCCAATCAAGACAAAATGAAGTGTAGAAGAATAAAAATATTTCAATGCATTGGCTGCATGACAGCTTAATATCTAGATGGAAACAAAAAAGGTTGTGAGGCATGAAAAAATAACTTACTTTTTTTAAATAAGTTAATGGAATGCCAGTCAAAGTCAAGTATAAGAAAAACAAGCAGCACTCAACTCAAACTACTTCTTGCACTGCAGTTCTAATTATAATTTATATTCAGCTTTATTAAAGTAACAAGTAACATGCTGAAAGTAGAAATCTCTGATGCCCCCACTTGTAAAAATGTTCCTTATCCAAAAAAAAGACCTGCTGCCTGACATCTACTTGTTTCATGGGGAAAACATGATCAAAGTAAAAAATGAAAAGCAAACAAGAAATAAGCTCAAGATACATTGCTTAAAAGGATTACTGTACAGGTTATGGACCACGCGATTGGCATTCGGTTTACGGGTAAAGCCTGCAGAGATGACTGGAAGTCTCCAAGTGTAATGAGACTCTTAAAATAATGTAATTCTGTCCTTTATTACAAATACTGGCATATGCGTTTCAATACCCAAGGCTTATACATTATCTTGTTAAGTATTCTCTACATGGCAACAGAAAGGATTTCAATGTTGGCAATTCTTTAACAGTATGCTTATTAAAGCTTACTTGCATCTTGCAATCTCAGCCAAGCTTACTTGATGGTCATTAAAGTATTGCTACTTAAACACAGAGCAACAGGCACTGAGTAATAAGCATAAATCAACAGTACAAAAAATATGACAGAAACCAGACCATTCTGTAAAAATCAAGGACAGATGAAAAGCCACTCTAGTACTTGTGTCTAGCTTGGATGGGTGGGATTCTCTGCACATTTACACTGCATAACTACTCCTTGCCTTGCTTCGACACATCCAGAGTCACTACATGGGGGAGTGGGGTGCAACAAGTATGTCACGGTTTGCAATGTCTCTGGCTGACTTGTGATGGCCCTGACACATTTGTCATACCTCTCAACCTCAAAGCAAGAAATCTGGACAAAGCCATACAAAGAAATGGGACAAAGGCCCAAAAATAAGAACAATTTTTTAAATATTGCTCTTATAAACTTAGAAAGCTAATAGAGGTCTTGCATTAGTATGAATTTTCTGAATGGTATGAAATCTGAAACTCAAATGTCTGTCATTATTTTCTAACCTCAGTCTTTAATTATTTGTCACTAATTTGCCAAAAAAACCACAATTTTATGAAAAATGGACCAAAAATGTGATGTAAAAATATAAAATAGCAACACAATACAGCTGGGAACCTGTCAAAGAAGGGACATTTTAATATTAGTACTGCTAACTTGAGCAGCTGACAAAATAAAATAATCTACATGCATTTCTGAAATAAAAGTAATCTGATTATTACAGTTATTTCTTAATTATAAACCCTCCATGTTTTCTTCCAAAATTGCTATTTTGCGGAGGGATCATTAGGGGAAGAGCAACATTTTGAGCCAAAATCAGGGACAGTTGAGAGGTTTGGCTATGCCTAATTCTATAAAGCAATTTATTTGCATGTACCTCTCAACCTGTTAATGCAATAAATCTGGACAAGGCCAAATATATTGGGGGAACATATAAACAGTACTAAAAATTGCTCTTGTATAAACTGGGACAGTTGACAGAACAGGTCTTACTTTAGCATGCATTTTTCTGACGGTTAAGAAGTCTGAAACTAGTGTGTCATTATTTAGTGACTTAATTCCTAAATGATTTGCCAGAAAACCACAAATTTTATAAGGAACAAACCAAAAATAAGAAGCAAAAAATCTATTCATTCTTTGAAAATCTGGACAGTCGGGAGGTATAGTTCAGCTGGGGCTGCCTAAGTTTGCCGCCCTTCCCCCTCACAAAACCATGGTCGAATGGAGCCTCCCCCTGCAGCCATTCCAATGATCCATTACTTTGCTATTTCATTCCATTTACCATAAACACTAATGTGCATACTGATTTACTTCTATGATGGTTTGAACTTCATTTGAAAGTTTTATTTTGCATTTTACAGCACAAACATTAAGACATCTGCTAAACAAACTTGGCATTAAAACTTCTCTGCCCTTGAAACTCACATTCATTGAAACAACATTAAAACCCACATTCAAAGAAAATACATTTTACCCGTGGCAGATAAAAATTAATTCTGGGCTGTTTTGAAATCATAGGCCCCATGCATATGAAACATACATGTGCTCTTTGATACACCTTCCTATTGCTTTGAACATTTTTCCAGTAAACAATGAAACAAAACTGCCCAATTCAGAACATTTCCATCAAAAAAGTCTACTCAAACTTCTACAGTCCACTATTATCAGTAAATATGCACAATTCTACAGTACACCATTATCAGTAAATATGCACAATCTCTGAAGTAGTAAAAAAGTCATCTAAATAATTCCACGTTAAATAAATCTGTAATGAACAGGTTGCTGCTAGCAATCACCTTTATATTTCATGGTTTCATCGAAAAATAAAGTGTCTGATGCCCCTGAGGAAGAAATTGCCTAAATTACATTAAAAATAAGCTAGTAATATTGCAATAGGAAATGGATGGCAAACTCATAACAAGCTCATAGTATCTTAACTTTCAGTACGGCAGCATTCACCCCTTATGGGAGTAGAACCAACAACCTTCTGCATCAAAAGCAAGTACACAACCTGTTGTGCTATTAGCAATGTGAGCTGACTTAGCATAATCAGCACTAACTTCTCTTCCCCTGCAGCTCTCAACTCCTTGTAAAATCTACTCAATACTCAACTGCATCTCAACTTCGCAGCACAAGAAGTCTGGAAAAAGCCAAATTTATTGGGGTGGGTCAAAAGGGCAAAAACCAGGGACACATTAAACATTGCTTGTATAATCTTGGAAAGCTGCTAGAATAAAATGCTGTGTTACCACCATACATTTTACTGCCAAGGTCCCTGTGCAAAGAGTCAGAACAACATACCACTATGCCAAATCACCTGCTTTGTGAAAGAAAAATGCTGTGTTACCACCGTACATTTTATTGCCAAGGTCCCTGTGCAAAACAGTCAAGAGCAACATATCACTATGCCAAATCAGCTGCTTTGTGAAAGAGAGGAAGACTGAAACTTAAATGGCTATCATTTAATGAATTCAGTTCTCACCATAGCTGTCAACCTCTTAGCACAAAACACCTGGACAAACCCAGTAATGAGGGAATACAGCCCTCAAACATATTCAGTGAATTCAGTTCTTGCCATAGCTGTCAACCTTAGCACAAAAAACATGGACAAAGCCAATAACAGGGTATTACAGTCCCAAAAATAAGGACAAATTTCAAATAGTCATCTTATAAACTTAAAAAATTGCTATAATAAAAGGTTGTGTTACTATATATTTATTGCTAGAATAAAAAGTTGTTTTACTATGTATTTTCTGAACAATATGAAGTCTGAAATTCAAATGCCTGTCAATTTTACTTCTGACGGAACAAAAACAATTTTCAGAAGAGGCCCAGGGAGAAATACTGTAGACACATGTCTTTGTAAAATAGCAGGACACCAGAGCAAATCCACACAAACACAGGGATAAGATGCAGACTCCACACAGAAGGCACCCCAGCCAAGAATCAAACCAGAAAACCTATAGCTGTGAGGCAACAATACTGCCACTGCACCATCAAATATGTAAGGAAGTACACATTCAGAAACCTGAAGTCTGAAATTCAAATGCCTGTCAATTTTGATTAACATTTGTTAATCAGGACAGTCTGACTTGGAACAAAAAAAACAATTTTCAGCAGAGGCCCAGGAAGAAATAATATAGACATGTCTTTGTAACATGGGAGGACACAAAAGCAAACCCACACAAACACAGGGAGAAGATACAGACCCCCCCCCACAAAGAAGGCACCCCAGCCAAGAATCAAACCCAAGAACCTGCAGCTGTGAGACAATAATGCTACCACTGCACCATCAAATATCAAGCATCACAATATTTACAAACCACAGATATTATGAGGAATAGATCAGATAAAATATGAGGCAAAAATCTGCAATTTTTTTACAAATGGTGGTGTGTAGGGAATTCAGGTCTTTAACACCTGCATACAAGGTACAGGGTTCAAGCCTGAGGTATTCCCTACCACACCACCATGAGTCTAACCACCAGTATATTGCACCTGGGGCATTCACACACACACACACACACACACACACACACACACACACACACACACACACACACACACACACACACACACCCCTTACCTGTAGTCCATAACTCTAAAGTACACCACCGTAAATCCTAAATCCTGTCCATAAACGGTCCCAAAGTAAGTAAACGACCACCACCGCACATCCGATCCCTATCCAAAACCTGCGCAAATCTGACCCTGCCCGTCGCGAGATCCTAATTCCTGACTGCTGACGTTGCAGTCCGACCCCGACGTGTTTCCCCAGCGAGTTCCCAGGACAGTCGATGCAGTTTAAAACTGCATAGACTTCTGGGAGCTCTGTTGTCCATGTTTCCCGGTCAGGACTGCTGCTGAGACATCTGCGCATGCTCCAGACTGTCTCAGCAGCTGTCCGGACTAGTCCGCGAATTTTAAATTTTTTTTTTCTATTTATTTCTTTTTTATTTTTTATTTTAAAGTTGAGGGGGCTGCAGTCCAGCAGTCCAATAGCACGGGCCGCCCCTGGGTGAGTGTCTCTTTTCCTTTAGGACCAAACTATGATGAGCTGTCAAATGGGGCATGAACAAATGAAGATCTGAAAGGTTCCACCAAGTTGCAAAGGTGCATCCAAGCCTGCCTTCTGATGGAGATGCCTAAACCCGTAGCTCTACTCACTCCGTCTGCAAAATATTATATAAATCACATGGAGGAGTTCATAACTGCAATGAGGGTGGCTAGCTGTGCATTGACTTTTTCTCAGCAACTGCTCCTAGAAGACTAGAAGAGAGTCTGAGAACTCCTAATCAGATCTCTCTGCAATCTGGTAAAGTGGCTAAGGTAATTCAGCAATCAAATAGAAAAAGTCACTGAAAAGAACATATGCCCTCTGTATCTATCCATCATCCTATAATTCTTATCAGGAGGGTGAATAACTAGTCTCAGAGAGTTCTTTCTTAGTGGCCACCACCACAACCATAGCATCCACTGCTACAGCCATTGTCCAAAATGTCTTGTCCTTCAGGGTGGTAATGTGTTTATTTGGCTTCTGAGGAGTAGGATCTATGGTATCTGGGGTCTCCCATGCCTTCTGACAGAGCAGGTCTATGAGCTCATCGGAAGGCAGCATCACCCAAGAGGTTGAAGGGTGAGATCCAAAGGCCTTCAGGTAGACTGACTCTTCAGCAGAAGGAGAGGAGGGCTCCCAATCACCCATTTGTTTCAGAATCTCCATGATCTCTCCAAATGAAACCTCCTCAGTGGGTAATAGTGGGGATCCTTCTGCATCATCCATGTCAGTGCCTGAAGTGATGGACTCCTCAGGAGAGTCTAGGTGCTTCCTCTTGCAAGTTCTCTTCTGAAGGACTTCCTCAGAGGGATATTCTGGGGAAGTTTTGGAAGAGGTGGGGAACCCTCCTGGGGTTTTCCTGAGGCCTGGGATCTCTGCAATCATGTGGCAGGGGATGATGATATTGAGACACCTGTGTAGGGGAAAGAAGATCTGAAGTAGCTTATTCAGTTGACTGGGAAGAAGTCTTAACTTTCTTCATAGCCTCAAAAACAGTCTGGCTCAGCTCCAAAGAGCCCCCTGGAACTAACAAACGAGTTGTTGGATCCAAAGGAACTTCCAGAGCAGAGAACAGCCACTCTGAGGCAGCAGTATGAACTGAAATCATCTGCGCAGATGCCCAGAGAGGCAGAGTCTGATCTAGGGAGATCCGAATCTGCTCCGAGGATCGGAGCAGAATATGTCGGATCCTAGAGGTCTCCTGATCTGAAAAAGTAGAGACACTCCAAGCAGATGTTGGATCCGAAGAAATAGGAGGAGGTCTCGGAGCCAACGCAGAAAGAAAGCATATCTCAGAAGCTTCTTGTTCCGAAGCGGATTATCGGACCAGAGGAGGAATAGGCACTCTGGGGGTTTCTTCCAACTCTCTTGGGCTCAGATCCAGGATGAGTTTGGCCAAAGCAGGTGTCTTCACTAGTCTCTGCACCACCCTATCCATGTCATCATCTGAAAGGGATCTGGTAGAACAAGAAGAGGGACTAGGAGACCTAGATCTGGCTAAAATGGTAGAAGGTGGTCTGTAGGTCACAGATTCTAATGATGTAGATACTGAAGATTTAGAAGGTCTTGTCTGATCCGACTTGGATCTGATTAACGTTGTCGGAGCAGAGTTTCCTTTTGGAGATGACAATTTAGATACTTTTTTGATGGCTCCGAAGATTTATCAGAAGATGGCTTTTTTGGAGACTTGTCTGGCTTGTCTGCTAAAGAAAGGGCTTCTGCAAAGGGGGATGGAAGAAGACCTTTTGAAATCAATTTGTTTTTACACTCTATTAATGCCCTTTGGTTATAACCACGGCATATACAGCAATCTTCTTGGAGATGCAGTGGTCCAAGACAATAGACACAAAGGGAATGAGAGTCACTCATCGGCATTTTCTTGTCACATTTTGAACACTTTTTGAAGCCAAGAGGCTTGTGTTCCTTTTGAGACATAGTCGCTCATCAGATTCACACTACTAAGCTACTTAAGAACAAACTCAGCAAAGGGGGAGGTTAGAAAAACACTGCTCTACAATTAACTGCAGTAGGAAAACTCTATAAAATATGATTTTTTTTTAACTATAACAGCAACTGAGAAACAAAAAGCACTCTAATTAAAAACGGGCAATTACACACTTTTAACACACAAAAAAAAAAAAAAAACACAGCAAGAAGATTAAGGGAATCCCTATAAATTCAAAAAAGCAGGAAGGGAAGGAAAACGGCCCTCTAATTTAAATAGGTCGGAGGCCTTCTAACTTAAATGGACGTCAAAGTACAGGAACTTATAATAACTACATTAAAGAGATTAAAAAAACAGTTATAAGGCAAAGTTATTGAAAAAATTTGATTTTAAGGGTAAAAGAGAGAAAAAAAAGATAGAAGACTTAGCCCAGAGCTGATCGACATCCTCCAAGCAGCGCGGCAAATGAGATCTGAGGTATTATCCAGGTAGATCATGGGAAGGGTATGAGCCCAGGAGCTTGGTTAAAGTCCTCCAGCTAGCAAATGGACCGAGACTGATCCGAAGGATGGGATCAGACCCCAACTGTGAGAATTAGGACGGGATTGATAACATCACATTGGAAGTTTTTTTCCTCAGAGGGAACTTAACCGCCCAGCAAAGAAAGCACAAGCTGAGCATCAATCTTCAAAAGCCCCAGAGAAGCCTACTCTTTGGCATCAGTAAAGCTCCAGAGGTCTTCGTGCCCAGACTTACCTTTTAGTCAACACAGCTCAAGCAGCCTAACAATTTGGGGGCATGGATGGTGCCCTGATGCTTTGGAATCTGGACGGCTGTTATATCCTTGGCAGGATATAACCCATATAGTTAAGGCTACTGCAGCAGTGATCGATATATCTTTTTACAAAGGAAATAGTGGTGTGAGTTTTTCTCTATCCTCTTTGTATGGGAGGCAACTGCAACCTTAACTTTCAGCCAAAATGTATATAAAAACAAAATGTAGGCAAACTTCTCAACCTCTTACTTTTAAGAACAGAAGAGGCTTTAAATAATCAAGTCCCTACTCCCCAAGTTACTGGTTCTGTTGGAAGGAAGACTGATGCATACCTCTCAACTATTCCAGATTTTCGCACACTGTCCAGATTTTTGCCTCATATTTTTGGTGTACTCCTCATGAAATTTGTATTTTTTTTTTCTGGCAAATCATTGAGGATTGGAGTCTCTAAATATTGACATTTGTTTGAGTTTTGGACTTCATGTCGTTCAGAAAATACACCCCAACACAAATTCTGTTATTGTAGCAACTAAGTTTATAAGAGCAAATTTTCAAATCTGTCCCTATTTTGGGCCACTGCCCCCCCCCCCCCCCCCCCCATTTAGGTTTTGTCCAGATTACTTGCTACTTGCACTAAGAGGTTGATTCTTAAGAGATATGCTAAAAATAATTCATATCTGCATGAATTTCATAAAGAGCATGACGCTTAAATGTAACGTTTGGTGTTATTTGCTTATTATAACCGACAAAGTTCAGTATGCAAAACATCAAACATTTTAGAAGGGCGAAGCAAACGTTAGAGTAGGGTTACCACCTGTCCCATTTTGCGAGATAGTCTCTCTTTGGGTAGTTATGTGTGTCCTGCAAAAAAAAAATTGTAAAAATGGCAATTGTCCTGAGATTTTAGGGCAAAATTATTTCCTATATAGTTGCATAAAACAGTTATTCTGTGTCTGAAACATCTAAATGGTATATGAAACAGATTAAGCAACTAAAATGCTACAAGAATAAGCTTTTATTTAGACAAAAAAGTGAAGTTCATTCTTTTGTACTGGCCGTGGGTATGTTTCGGCCTGCAAAATCTGACATTTGTACCAAAAATGTCCCACGTTGGGCATTTGAAAAGGTGGCAACCCTACTTTAGAGCCAACAACTGGCACGGTTGTAGAGATTAAGGAAAAGCGGACAGCATTGGGAATAAGTTACCATTACCAGTTGGGACGTTGATAAAGTGAGAAAGTACAGGGAACACTTTCAGTTCTAGCCTTAATGTTTTCCTTCTCGGGAATGCAGTTTCCAGACTGTACGTTCCATTTCACAATTTCATTACAACAATGCCTAAAAAATACCATTACAACATTTGATTGACACAGGAAATTTCCAACACGTCACTGAAGTGACGCAAGCATTAACGTTTCAAGTACCGATCAGAAAAGGAACTACTACAGCATAGTCAGCTGCCCGGAAACGAAAGGAGTGCCTTTCCTAATAAGGAAACTTTCCGTTGCCCTAGTTACGTAGCCACTGGTTACCATTCACTTTTTTAGCAAGATGTTTTGAATTTTTCTTTTTAATTATTGTTATTTAATGCAATTTTCCATTATGTCCACAATGTCATTTTAGTGAAAATGTATGTTTTTTCAACAATCAACTTCCTCAAGCTAACACAAGCTATTATTCCCCGTTGAAGGAAAATAAGTTTCACTGTTTATAGAAGCGTGGTTATTTTATATCTTAGTAAATAAAGCGTTGCAATGATGTTCTTTCACATGTCGAGAATCGCATATTAGTGTCTAGGCTTTTTTACTTAATACAGAATAGTCGTAATTAGAAATATTATATAATAGCCAAGTTATGGGTGGAAAAAAATGATATCACTTTGTCTGCGTGAACCATACTTCACCGTACATGTTCTTAGGTAAACACTAGGGTACTCGTCAACAGAATGTTACATGCCTAACCAATAACAAGTAGTCCGATTCAAATTATGTACCCTGTAACAGTGATATTAGCACCCTAATCATTCATACCAACCCTCCCGCCCCCTCAATGCCACCTCAAAAAGACACACACACACTACAAGGAGCGTTACTCATTTTGACGCATTTATTGTTCAGAACTTTTTTTAAACAAATATCCATAGTAAATAATGCTGGATAATATTGAATCATATTCATTCAGCAAAATAACTCTTTTCAAGTATGAGCATACTATTAATAGTCATGCTGTGACCTTCCTAGTTGAAGTAATTAGTAAGTGTTCCACATTATGAGATGTAAGTATGACAGCTATGAAAAGGGGCTGCTTGAGAGATGAGATGGCCGAGCCCATCCTAAGGAGAATTGTTTAGCTCACATGCTGTACTATAGCAATAACCCACACCTGGGTGTGGGTAATGCTGGATTTACCCACAGTTGGTATGGTTTGGTCACGAGGGCGAAGCCCGAGTGGCCAAACAAAGACAACCGTGGGTAAATCCAGCATTACCCAGAAGTGGGTTATTGCTATTATACAATGACATTATTTAAGAAAAAAAATAATTCCTTTTCTTAAATAAGGACATTGTATAATGCCTCCTTGCTGCCCTTCCGCAGCTGTCTGGTATTCTGCGGCAGTTCTGATGTACTGCACATGCGTATGCTTACGCAGTACATCAGAGCTGTCGTCGGAAGCAACGGAGAAAGCAAGATTTCTGTTGCTTTTTACAAACTGTCTTGCTATGTTAAAGGAGTTTAACATAGCGAGACACCTTTAAAAAAATTAATGGCGATAGGAAGATCTCTGTTACTTTTTTTAAAGCTGTCTCGCTATGTTAAACTCGTTTAACATAGCGAGACAGTGTGTAAAAAGCAACTGAGACCTTGCTTTCTCCGTTGCTGTAAAAAAAGAGTTATACTCATGGAAAAAGTCCAGGCGACCGGACCTTTTTCCATTACTATAACTCGATTTACAACGTGCACGCTGACCAATCAGCGTGCATGTTTTGGAATATTAATGGGGGGGTCATTGTATAAATTGCAATATTCTGTAGATTATATTGTATTTATTGATTGATTTATTTCAATTGTTGACTGTGACAAATCCAATTGGGTTTTATTGTTTTTCTTTCAGTTATTCCCGGTTAGGGGTCACCATAGGGAACCCCAGTCCGCTAATAGGGTTGCCACCTTTTCAAATGCCCAAAGTGGGACATTTTTTGTAGAAATGTGAGATTTTGCAGGGCAAAACATACCATGGCCAGTGCACAGATCAGAACTTCACTTTTTTGCCAAAATAAACGCTTATTTTTGCAGCATTTGAGTTGCTTATGCTATTTCAAATAATATTTATGTGTTTCAGATACAGAATAACTGTTTTATGCAACTATTACAGAAAACTTAAGAAATATATTTTGTCTTAAAATCTCAAGACATTTGCTATGTTTTAGCAGGACACAACTGCCCGAAGTGGGACTGTCCATCACAAAGAGGGACAGGTGGTAACTCTATCCACTAATGATTGGCAGTAAGTTTGTTTTGGGGTGCCAAAGTGCCATCCCGACACCCAACCTACAACGAAGGCACAGCTATTCACACATGTCTTTCAAATGCCACTCGACCGTGAGGAGGACAAGCAGACTCCACACAGAAGGTGCTCCAGCCGAGAATCGAACGGGCAAACCTCTTGCTGTGAGGTGACAATGCTACCGTTGCACCACCGCGGCTGTTAACAAATCTAATTGGGTAAATTGCCTTTTTTTCACAAGAAGCCTTGTAAGAAGAGCTCTACATACAAGATATATTAACAGTCAAGTAAAGTATAATGGAAATATTAAATCAATATCAGACAGTAAGCAGTTTAAACATTCTAGGACTATGCAAAATACAACAGAGAAGATTCACTTGCATGTTTTGCACTATAACCATTAATTTATTCTGCATAGCACATGCATGACATACATGAGTTGGGCAGCCCTATGTACTACACTTATATTCATATGTCAAATGGCATAATATGACCATAAATCATTCGTGGAAAATAGTTTGGTAGTGAGAGACAGGACATAATACCTATAACATTATTTAGCATCCTGATCTGCACAAAAAACATTCTACAAAACTATGTACCCAGTCATTCATTGCAATACATTTACCAAAAACTCATGTCTGTCTACAGGCCAAACAAATCTACCGGGTATTGTCTGTACTTGTACAAGGTTGCTAAGGCCTGGAACTCCTTACCTGTATCCATCAGGTCTATACCCTCCCTCACATCTTTCAAGGTTGCTAAGGCCTGGAACTCCTTACCTGTATCCATCAGGTCTATACCCTCCCTCACATTTTTCAAAACCACTATGAAAAACTTCATAGCTAAAATCTGGCTCTGTTCCTGCTCAAAACCAGTATAAACTATATCCCTAAATGTGAACAAGTACCTTTTTATTCCTCATATCTCCTTACTTTCCCTTTTTCACTTACTTGCTTACTGTTGTCTAATTTTCTTCCTTCACTTTCTCTCTAAATATACCATAAGCCTGTTTTCCCTCACTTCAGATTGCAATTCCTGTTTGTATTAGACTAACATACCTTTAATTTCTCACAAACTGTCTAAAATTTCTCTAAATATTAAATGATTGTCAAATACCTTGTATCGATTGTTAACCAATGTTTTTATAGTATAATTATTTAAACTGAAGATGTTTTTGTTTTATTTTTGAAGACTGCATCTTCTTCTTTTTCTTCTTTTGGCTGCTCCCATTAGGGGTCGCCCCAACGGATCAACTGTTTCCATTTCTTCCTGTCCTCTGCATCTTGCTCTGTCACACCAACCACCTGCATGTCCTCTCTCACCAAATCCATAAACCTTATCTTAGGCCTTCCTCTTTTCCTGTTACCTGGCAGCTTCATCCTTAGCATCTTTTTCCCAATATACTCTGCATCCCTCCTCAGCAAATATCCAAAGCAACGTAATCTTGCCTCTCTGGCTTTGTCTCCAAACCTTCCAACCTGGGCTGACCCTCTAATATACTTATTCCTAATCCTGTCCATCCTCGTCACATCCATTGCAAATCTTAACATCTTCAACTCTGCCATGTCAAGCTCTGACTCCTGCCTTTTTGTCAGTGCCCCTGTCTCCAACCCATATAACATACCTGGTCTCACTACCCTCTTGTAGACCTTCCCTTTCACTCTTACAGGTACTCGTCTGTCACAAATCACTCTTGACACTCTTCTCCACCCACTCCATCCTGCCTGTACTCTTTTCTTCACCTCACTTCCACACTCACCATTACACTGAACTGTTGATCCCAAGTATTTAAACTCATCCACCTTTGCCACCTCTACTCCCTGCATCTTCACCATTCTTCTATCCTCCCTCTCATTCACACACATATATTCTGTCTTAGTCCTGCTGACCTTCATTCCTCTTCTCTCTAGAGCATATCTCCATCTCTCCAGGGTCTCCTCCACCTGTTCCCTACTCTCACTACAGATCACAATGTCATCTGCAAACATCATAGTCCACGGGGACTCCTGTCTGATCTCGTCTGTCAACCTGTCCATCACCATTGCAAATAAGAAAGGGCTCAGAGCTGATCCTTGATGTAATCCCACCTCCACCTTAAACGCATCCGTCACTCCCACCGCAGAATTCACCGCTGTCGCACTACCCTCGTACATATCCTGTACCACTCTTGCATACTTCTCTGACACTCCATGTTTTTTTTAATGTTTTGTATTCATTTGAAGTTTTTTTCCCCAGGCCTCAGCTGAAAATGAGCTTCCACCCAGTCAGACTTTCCCGGTAATCAAATGTCAATAAATAAATAAATAAATAAATAAATAAATAAATAAATAAGGACAGCATATAGAGACAGAAGATACAGGTAAATGAAACAAAGGTGTATTAAGAGAGACTAAAGTGCACAGAAAAGTACATAAGCGCATGAATTGTAAGGTGCTGGTAAGGTGAAAATAGGAGAATAGGAATGCTAATGTATAATAAGATGTGATAAATGGAAGAAAGAACAGAGAAGAAAAAGGGTAAATGCAATATATGTTGCAGAAAATGTAAGTTTGAAAGTAATAAGGAGCTAGATGGATGGAAGAGTGTTTAGTGTTAGGTTCTGATAATATTTTCAGTGGTATAGAATTCAATAAATTTGCTGCAGTAGCAGAGTATAACATATCATCAGAATGGTGATCTGTCTTTATTACAAGTAGTTTTTTTCACAGATCACAGTACTCTTGGAGGATTATAGTTTTAGATAAGACTGAAGTTTTCAGTTACTGAAATGCTTAAAGCCAACTTGGTCCATCTCCCATTTTGCCTGCTCGCCTGTTAACGGAAAAGTACCGTATGGTTTATACTGGATAATGTGGATAACTGTTAGTTGAATAAAGCCAAGGTGTTTTGCATTTCTAGCCAGTTTATTTGCTATAATGTGCTGCAATGGTGGGTTCTGTTTGGTAGGTTAGCTGCAAACTGAGCTACTTTGTTGTATGTTATCTCTAGAGTTTTACAGATTGGTGAGCACTGGTGATGTATATATAATAGAGCCAAGAGTAGAAGTGTTTGGGTTATGGCAATTAATGCTGAATGTTTAAGCAATATTTTTTGTTTGTCTAACATGGTGGGAGGGGTTGGTATAATGGTTAAAGTGCTTACCTTAGAGACACAAGGAAAAAGGTTTGATTCTCACATGGGGTAACTGGTTAGGCTTGAAAGGGCCCACAAGGGCAGTTAGTTTAGTATGAATATATGCCTGATTTTTTATTATTTTTTATGATATTAATATGTTTATCAGATGTATATTTTGGTGTCTTATCACACACAGTAGTTTATCATGGGTTATTGGTTCTATAGGTATGCTTGTTGAGATTCAGTACTATGATCAGGGTGAAATTCATTATTTATTGGAAACAATAGTTTGTTCTTTAGGAGAGATCTGAGTACTCGTTTAGGCTTGAAATGGCCCACAAGGGCAGTTAGTTTAGTATGAATCTATGTCTGATTTTTGATTTTTTTTTTATGATATTAATATGTTTATCAGATATATATTTTGGTGTGTTATCACACTTAGTAGTTTATCACGGGTTATTGGTTCTATAGGTATGTTTGTTGAGATTCAATACTATGATCAGGGTGAAATTCATTATTTATTGGAAACAATAGTTTGTTCTTTAGGAGAGATCTGAGAACTCGTTTATGCACAATTTTCAAGAGGATTTTCAATACTGGAGTTAGGATGGCTATTGTTTGGTAGTTAGAAAAACTTGCAGGTGAACCTCTCTTGTGTAGAGGAATTGTTCTTTGTTGGATCTGTGTATCACTATGCTATTTCTTCTGCTGCTATGCAGATATTTTGCTGGTGAAGGTTATCTAGTTCTAATGGTGTTAATTTTAGTTTCTTAGTAAGGTTTTTGAAATAGCATGTTGAGATAGGATATCTGCTGAAATCCTGTTGTTGTGTCCATAGTTATGGAGTGGTTTATAACATGATTGTGTATCATTAGAGCTGTGGCTTCTTGTATAAAATGTGAGTTTAGATTACCAGTTGTTTTTGTTGCTCTCATATGCTTCGAGGTTGGGTTGTTTCTGTTTACTTGGTTTTAGCTATGTATTTACTGACTTCCAGAATTGTCTTGGTTATTTATACGAGCAGTCTTCATATTTGTAAAATGTTGCTTTTTGTCATTTATGATCATCTATTTTGATAAATTTATAAGTGTCTGACATTACTGTTTTGCTATGCCTTGTATTGCTCAGTTTCATTGTACTAGATTGTGGTTGAAAAAGGGCCTGTGTGGTTTAGTCCACCTAACTTGCTCGAATAAATAAAATAAAAGCATTTATTTATTTGTTGGGCAGTAAGAGTCCGACTGGGCAAAACGCATTTTCAGTGAAGGTTCAGGGAGAAAAGCCCCACATTTAAGTTACACATGGTTTAAATTTATAATTGCAGGGTGAAAACATCAGTATCAAATCAATATCAGTATAAAAATCAGCGTATTTATTTTATTTTTAATTGGACATCTTAACTATGTAGTATTAAAGCTGTGCCTTTGAACAAAACAATGTAATTATTTTGTAAGAATTCACTGATTTTGTTTTCTTTTCTTTATTTATGTTTTTTGATCAAGTTATGCCCATTTTCAATAGAGGTCTTGCTAGAAAAAGCCGATCAAGCAGATTAACAGTTGTTTTAAATAATACCATGAGATAACTGTTCACTATATTAGATAGCATCTTTCACCATATCATACACTAAAGCTAATGAACATTGTGAAAGGTATTAGAAATGTAAACAATTGCAATTTGCAGTGGTATGTATATAAGGCACAATGAACAAGGATCGCAGATATATGTATTATGTGTCAGTGGATATAATTGTATGCTATCAATTTAGGGTTCAATACAAGCATTACAATATATGCATAGATTCAGGTGTGAGAGATTTTGCAGAACATCCCAGTCATATGCATTTTATTATTTTGCTAATGCTGACATGACACTACATGCTGTTTATGCTTACAGTGCAGGGGCATGCTGTATCTCCTACAGTTAGACTACTGTGCAGCAGAAGTCTATTGTTGTTGTTGCACAATGCTCCCTAAGGCTGGCTTGCTATATCAGTGGTGTCTCTGGATGCCCCCTGAGGTGTGTTACCTACACATAGGAAACTTATTCAAAATTCCTGCATTGCTTGCAGCTGTCTTCATTTTGCTAACCATGGGATTGCTTGTAGTCATTGGGTTTTGCAGGTTTTGCATTCAGGAATCAAGACTTGGTCTAGTTGTTATTGCCAATTTGGGATGTGATCTGTTTCTGTGTGATTGCAATAAAATGGCCCCAGTTCTATAAACAACATTTTGGTATGACCACTGGTATCCATTGGTGATTCTACCACCAAGAGTGTGTATCCATGCATACAACACAACCCCCCCCCCCCGAAGAAGATGAATGTGCTCCTCTCCTTCATTCCTTCCTCACCACACCTGGCTTCTCTGCTACCAGGTACACTACTCGACCTTTGGATGCCTGGGTTATAATCAGGGCTCCTTTCTGTGTCATGGAGCCAAACCAAAGCTAAACCTTTTCCAATCTATGACCCTGTCTTCATGTAGCTTAATTCTTTTGCATCATTTACATCAAAATGGACAGCATAATTATCATGGGTCCCCAGAGAACCTCCCACATTCAGATCTATGGTGCTAACTCTGCTGGTGAGGACTGGTTCCAGTACTGCATCATAAAGACTGGTTTCAGTGAATGGTTCAATAATGCATGCTGCATCCGGGTCGTCCCAGCTATTGCTGCAGCCAATAGATGGCAGAGCCTCTGTTAAGTGCACCTGCCATTATTTTCCAGATAACTCTGTCAGCAACACCTTTCTCTATTCTTCTAATATTGGTTGCCAGCAACATCTTTCTCTATTGTCCTTAAACTGTCTGTCAGTAACACCTTTTACTTTTCTTCTAGTACCTTCTGATAGAAGCACCTTCCATATTTCTACTAACACTATTTGTTAGCAACCACTGCCATTGTCCTCTGCTTGTCCCCCCTCTCCATCTCTATTTGATAGATGTTTTTGAAAATACAGTGTTTTTCTTTTTTCTGTACTTCCAAAGTGTCCTTCTGAGTTGCATACCATGTTTCTTAGTAGCAAGGTGTGCCTACACATCCTCTTTTTAGTTTTAAAATATTCTACAGTGCCTGCATACCCTCTGTATTAGTAGCAACATACCCTATAATACCTGCACACCATTTATTAGTTTAGAGGTACCCTACAGCATCTGTGTTTTATCTAGTTCCATGGTGATATGTAGCACCTGTACATAATACACCTTGTTTTCTTTGTGTCCTAGATTACCTCTGCAGTCGGTGACTTAGTTCCAAGGTAACTTGCACACCCTATGTTAGTTTGATATAGCCCTCAGTATATGCACACCATTCATCTTAGTTTGAACCTAATATGCCGGACTTCCATACTCAGTGCCCTGGTTCATTTGGGACCTACTCTACCTGTACACACTGTTATTATTTTTTGGTTTAATTTTGTACAATGTTACCCATGCACTGTAACTGTTAGTTCTGACGTGGGATAACAGGACTTGCATTCCCTAGCTGTTTTATGTCGTAGAGGTCTTACACATCCTGCATCCTGGTTCTCTTGTTTCCTAGAGTACTTTTATATACTATGTATTAGTACTGTTGTGTCTTTGAGTACTTGCATAAAACATGTCTTAGCTCCAACATGTTTCACATTAATTTTATACCTTATATGTTACTTCTAAGTTGACTTAAAATGTCTAGGTATCCTATGTCTAAATTACAAGATGTTTTATGGCACCTACACATTTCATATCATATGTTAGACCTAGAGTACATATTCTGGACACATTGTCATGTATTATTTTTTAATCTATACTTTGTGCAAGTTAACTATATGGCAGTATGACACCCTGTTGGCCTTCTCACTTCTAATCCATGATCCTAATCCTGCTAGCCCTGATGTCCCTCCCCAGGTGGGATCACTAACATGCCCCTTAACTAACCAGTAAATATCAGATTGTCCTTAGAGGAGTGAACAGTCCTGAGAGTACCACTGCTGTTTGCAGAGGTTGGATGACTTTCTGTGGTTGGCCTACAACCTCAATTATGTAAAGCTACCCTTTGTAGGCCAGGCAAGCCATTAGGTGTGCTTTCCAGGCACATGTCCTATGCTCCTTGATCAGAATGCCTCTGTTGATCTGCTTATTTCCTTTCTCCAGCTACTGTGCTGTACTCTGGTCTTCACTAGAGCTGCAGAAGTGGCCCTGTCATCCATTTCCACATCATCTCCTTGGAGAAAGATGTGAAAGCAATACCTTTACATTCCTTTTGTCTCTCTGCCATTTCCAGCAGACGTATAAGCTACTAATCAAACTCTGGTCACCATTTTCATAGTCTGAGTTTTATCTGCCTTTATACCAGTGGAGCTATCTTGCAGTGTGTGTGTGTGTGTGTGTGTGTGTGTGTGTGTGTGTGTGTGTGTGTGCGCGTGTTTTGTATGTGTGTGTATGTGTTTGTGTGTGTGTGAACATTAATATTCTGTAGGGTGCATCGACATTGAACACTTGCAGTGCCATTCATGACAATTTTAGAAATTCCCCAAAATGTCTAAACTATCACCTAGCATCTCTGGATGTAGAGCTAGTATTCATTAACAGATAGTTGTGTGACACATCCTGATCATGTAGCTGATAGTAACACAAGGTAATGTTCTCCTGTATTTTCTCTTTGTGTCATCAGTTGCCCTATCCTTAGGATTTGTCTGGACACTGAAATTAGCTCCATGCATGCCCGTTATTTCAGATGCTCTACAGTAACAGTCTTCATCTCCTGAGACATTATGCCCTTACTACCTATGACCTTCACCAGGCTGTCATGGAGACAACAAATTGAGCTTTGCCATAATGACATTATGTTCTGCAACATTACAATCTCAGAAACAACAGATTAAAAGAACTGAATAGGCTAAAAAAGGATCCTACTACCAGTGCACCTACCCAGTTAACAGTATAAATACAAAAAAAATTGAAGAAAGAGAATGTAAGCTGTAATTTTCCCTTAAGACTTGTTAGCACAGTTACACATGTTTGTGATTTGTGATATCCCTTATGAATTATGCAGTACTGTATAACTTCAACTGAACTAGAATGGGCTCTGTGTTTTGTTGTCTTGTGCAAACTGCACTGTCTGTAACTGAAGTGATCACCTATTGGATTAGTTTCTTGATCCATAAGGTCCATTCTGGTACCTGAGAGACCTACTACCTTTCTGCTAGGCATGGCACCACCAGCTTTCTCCTCTGAGGAACTTTTAGTTTTCTCAAAGTATTGAAACCCTAACTTTATTCATAACTTGTACCAAGTTCCTTGACTGTCAAAAGACAGTTGATAACCCTAATGAAATGACTCGAGATGCTACCATTTGCACGTGGCTTTTCATTATTTATTTTCTGATGCTTCCCTTTGCACGTGGCTTTTCATTTCTGTTTCTATGTCTAGTCTTCTGAAACCACCTAGTTTTGCATTCTTCGTATTTATTACTGATTATTCTGAGCTGTGATATTAATTCCTTGGGCAGTTGTGACGATCCCTGGTTTGCAAGGACTGAATATTATCATGTTTGATTTCATAGCACAAGCTCAGCCCCTATTTTTATGTACTATAGAGTACACTTAGAAAACTGTGTAAGCTGTTTCTTCTGCTCATTTAAGCAATCTACATTATAGTGTAGAGTGCTCAGATTATTCTCTGTAGATTCCTATAAAAACATTACACAATTAATCTTTCTTGCATGATGAGGTTATGAATATAACTTCGTGCCTTTGGTTTGTGTGAAGTTGATCTGTATTTAGCCACCATCTTAAACAGTTGAAATATACATATAATTTTACAATATATATATATATATATATATATATATATATATATATATATATATATATCTATATATATATATATATACATATATACATGTGTGTGTGTGTGTGTGTATATATATATATATATATATATATATATATATATATTTTAGACAAAGACTTTGGGAGCAGCAACTGTCAACAAATGATTTGGTTTATTGTTTTAGTAAAAGTCTGTAAGGCACTGTAAAAGCAATACAAATATTTAGTTGTACATACACAGAAAGAACTTTTACCCCTGATGTTACTGATATTATAAACAGCAACTCCAATAACAAATACTTTGGAAGTTACAACAGGCTGGGTGTGTTTTTACTGCATAAACACATGTCTGCATCGTGCTTCTGAGCACGCACAATAATGCTTTTTTTTAATGTGCTCAAAGGGCTAATTATGGAATGCAGTAATCCAGTAGCATTTACAACTTAAAAAAGTGTCATTTTAGGAAAAGAATTGGTAAGGCAGTTTGCTTCATTGTACACTTCTAGGTTTCCTTCCATCAGTTTCCATTTTTACATTGTGCAACTCTGAGCAAGTCAGTTTACCAAATATTTCTCAGGGATCACCTCTGAAAAAGAGTCTCACAGTTAGTGGATTTAGCCAGTTTATAAATTAATAAAATAAAGTAATATTTAGGTAATCTGATTCTCTAATTCAGTGTACTATCTTCAGCATCATGGATTTAGAAACTGGTATGACTCTTCAGCAGTTTACATGAGCTGATTCAGCAAAATTAAATTTCCTAATAAAACCTGGCATGAAGGGGACTCATTATCATGTCTTCTATACTGACGAGTCCCTAAAGTGGTAATCAGATGTACAGGAAAGTAAGAGAATGCAATTATGCTAGATGTAGGATGTCAAGAGCAATGATTTTAGAATGTATCAATGCCACACAAGTGACAGCACTGTCTGTGAAATATAGCATGCACAATTGAGATTCCTGCATACAGGAGATGGAGACACTCTGGCTTATAAGATTTGGGATGCGGGTTTTTTTTACAGGTGACAAACAGATGCAAAGTAAGACAATGTTTATAATCTAAATAAGCTTTAATTATGATCTCTAATGTGCTGCGTTGTGAAGCTAGAGGATAACAACCAGAGACAGGTATGCTCTATGCTAGCAACCTGGTAACAGAGAAATATAATTCATTTGACATACTGCAATGTACACAGAGGTGTGCACAAATGTGACTGCTGCTGTCATGATGTAGCCTTTATTAGAAAGCAAGCGCACTAGTTCAGGAATGAAAATAGAAATATTTGAAAGGAGGGGAGGAGGATGAATAATCATGGGACAGAAAATAAAAGATTTTAGCACATTGCTGGGATACAGATGAGCTATAACAGCTGTTTCATGGAGCAAATTACATGCTTGACACAGATGAATGGTTCATGAGTCCTTTGATGAATTTCCTTTGTATTATACCATAAGGTTGTTGCATCATCCAGTGAAACACTTATCCTGGAGAGCTGTACCATGATAGAACTGGATGCTAACTAAAAAATCTTTTCATTAGAGTTTACTCCATAGAATAATATTTTTTTACCATGCCCAGAGGAGCAAAAGCTAGAGAAACAGTGAGATGAACTTTTTTTTTAATGGAGACATTTTAAGAAAAGGATTTAGTCTCTCTAAGGTACCAAATGATGACAAAATCTGTCCTCTAGGGACAGCTTCTATTTTACCAAACAAATAAATAAATAATCAGATGTGAGCATAACCTAGATTTGGTGTGGGGGGCAAGTTTTAAGGAAGAATGCTAGCAATACCGTAGGGTATCAACGTTAAACCCTTCTGTCAGAAACATGGAAATGATTACTCTTAAATGGAGAGAGAACACTGATAGCACTTATTGTTGTTTCTGGTGGTGTGGTTGAGGGACACTTCTTTTAGATACTGCGTGATGTGTGCTATAGCTGTAGAAGCCAGCACTGCAGATTGTACAGTTGTGCTGGGTTTGGACATTGTAAATTTTGTAATCTGTACCGAACTATTTTTCACTATACCATAAAATGATTCCTAATAATACATACCTAGATATTATATACAGAAAAAGAAAGCCAGCAAATGGGACAATGTAACTACTACTACTACTTACAAAAGAGAAGTACAAGTGTAATGGAAGTTGAACAATCTAGCTGAGTTTGCTCATAATGAATAATGGTGAAATCAACTTAATAGATTTTTGTGGGTTTCAGTTGCTATGTTTCAGAGCAATGAAATAACCTCCCATTGTTTATTCAACACATCCCCAAAATACACATCTTAATTTATGAACTACAAAACTATTTTTCTGATCACTGAAGTTGCAAGTATTAAGAAGGTTAGCCATTTTGTTTTTATTTAGGTACTTTTAATCAAATCAGTGCCATAGAGTCTTTATAGTTCAATTCTTTACTTCTTTGGTAGATATCTTCTGTTAGAATGCACAACACATACCTCTCAACCTTTTAGTTCAAGAAATCTGTACAAAACCCAAAAGAACAGTGGAACAAAGACGCAGAAATAGGGAACAATTTTAAATATTGATAGTTTAAACTTTGAAAGTTGCCAGAATAACAAGTTTTGTGTTAAAGTGCATTTTCTGAAGGATTTGAACCCTGAAACTCAAATGCCTGTCATTATTTAGTGACTTCAGTCTTCAGTGATTTGATAGAAAAGCACACATTTTATGAATAACACACCAAGAATATTAGCCAAAAATCTGAACATTCTGCGAAAATCTGGACAGTTGAGAGATATGATACAACAATGTAATTTGATTTTTTAAATTCTTGAGGATGAAGGCAATGATCTTTTTATTGTGGTTCACAATTTGAATCTACCTGCCTCCACTTGCCTACTATATGACTTTGAGCAAGCCATTTATCAGGCAATGCTCTTAGGCTGAGTCTTAAAAAATGTATGTGCATGAGGGCTGTATCCCAGTTAACAAAGACAAATACAAAATTCTACTGTAATTTGAATTTTGTCTTAAATCTCCATTTTTTCTAACAAAGCATAGAACAGACTACACAGCCTCACAACTGTTGTCAAAATTCTGTGATAAATTGATATGTATTACCTAGTCATACAACAGCTCATAGTTTATAACATTTTCTTGGTAAATTGTAAAATGAGATGACTTGTTATTTGCAAGAACATTCTTCATGGACATCCTGGTTAACACTTATAAATAAGCAAACAAAACTGATTAGCACCTGTAAATAAAATAGATAAATAGACAGATAGAGAAATAGATAGAAAGATAGAGAAATATCGAAATAAATAAAAAAGCTAAGTATGCAAGGACTGTTGAAGTATGTATAAAATATCTTTACTTTTATTTTTCGTTTGTTAACCAGGTAAGCCTGCTCAATAGGCATTCATAAATGTGTTTGTTTCAAAGGCAGAATGATGGCATACTCTTGTTAAGTTACTTCCTCAGAGTTACAGGTTATGAGTGTTGAATAAGGGAAATTAAGATCAGAAATGCAGGATGAGTGGTTGTAGTAGGTCATAGACTCAAGTTGATTATCTTTGATAACCTGACAGACATGGAAGCAATTGTAGTGGTAATATTATCATTGCAGGTGTTAACCCTTTCATCCAGCTGGGACACTGAGGTATGAGGTTAGTACAGCTGTTAGGTGAAGTCAGGAGCCGAGGACCAGGGTACATTCTGGATTTAGATTTGAAACACTCTCTGACTTAATCACATATCAGAAGGTGAGAGATAAGCTGGCAAAAATGACCATTCAGAGGTTTAATCTTCTTTCTGCTCTTTGAAGGCATTTTTTACAGATATTGCTTTAGAGAAATGGTTGCCATTTTGCAAGAAATAAAAGAATTTAAAAACAAATTCTGTCTAAACTAACAGACTCGTATTGAGGCCAGGAAATCCTGTTATGAAGAGAATATAACAGTCACAAATAGAGCACATGGCCGAATGCAACAGCCATACGAGATCCAAAGTAGTGAGTATTTATGTTAATACTGTACCCTGTGCGGAATTCACTTCATTAGGAAGTCTTTGATGTAGTCAGTTTGTTTTTTGTGATTAGCATCTTTATATACTATGATTTCACTTTCTTAAGTTGTGAATATACAAAAGTATGCAGTTAAAACAAATGAAAATAATTAGAAAGAAACAATGGTGAATTCTGAAATTACTCCTTCTGAAGGTGTATAATACTTTCAGTAAGCGATAATGTTGTTGTTGTTTGTTTTTTGGCTTTTCCCAGTTAGGGGTCGTCACAGCGGAACTCCACTCCGCTAATGATTGGCAGTAGATTTTCACGAATGCCAAGGTGCCAGCTCGACGTCCAACCTTCAACGAAGGCACGCCCATTTACGCATGTCTTTCAAATGCCACCCAACCGCGGGGAGGACATGCAGACTCCACACAGAAGGCACTCCCCGCACTCCAGCCGAGAATCAAACGGGAGAACCTCTTGCTGTGAGGCAACAACGCTACTTTCAGTAAGTGATAATACCAGACAGAAATATCTCTGAATATGTCAGAAGGATGATCTCTATAGTCAAGCAAGAGCTACATAGTTATAAAAAACAAAAGACTCAAACAGGGAGATATGTAGTTCTTTTAATAACACCCTTCAATAAAGATTGTTATTTTGTTATTCTACCTTAGTCTTACATTCTCTGATTCGGTTTATTGTTTTAGTATTTCTGCTGATCTGTTTCATTCTCACCATTCTTCATCCTCTAGCTTGCCACTCACTAATATACTAGTACATCCTTCACTCACGGGTGATCTCAAACAAATTTTTTTGGTTACTCTGTTATTCTCCGCTTTTATGTCCTTCTGCACAGCAGACTGCTTGAAGAAGTTTAATGACATTTTATCTCGCTTTCTTGTAGGTTTTTTCTCTAACCATTTTGTAATGCACATACTTATCATCATTCTATATGTCTTCATCATTTCTTTTACTACCATCTTATTTTTGCTTTACCCAGACTGGTTGTCTCCAGTTAGTATACCTACTTCTTTGTCCTTGTTACAAAATTCCATTTCCTCTCTTGATGCATCCCCCACCTAGCTTTTAACAGTATTTGTCATGGTTCCTTCTAACATACTGAGGTCTGTCTTTCTGTAGTCACATGCACCTCTGTCGTTGTTGCACTTTCTACCAGCATTCTAGGGGCTGTAATAACCCTCATTATGACATACCTACCCTTGTTGGGTTGTTAAAATCCAGCTCACATATGGCATTTGCCAATTTATTTTCATTCCTTTTTCTGGGTGTTGGTACTTTACCATCTGCTGCTGAAAGATTAAAGGTATTTCTTAATTATGGCTTATCAAGTTAGTCAGTATTACACAAAAGCTTTGAACTATGAGCTGCTGATAAACTCTATCCTTTATTCCGGAGTTTGACTCCCTTGTTCACTAGATGAACCCTTTGTGAGTGAGTAAATTACATAATCAAACCAGTGCTCCTTAGTCATTTTCTAAAGATGTACTTGTGTTTACTGGGTCTTATCTGGTTAATGGGACTATGTTTAGTGATCAAATGAAAAAAAATTATTGAACATCCGATCAATGATCACAGCAAACATTCAGTCATCGAACATTTCAGCGAATGTGTGAGATGGGAAAGTAACTAGCTGGCCAACATTTCCTGGTCTCACACACTGCACTATTACAAACCCACCTATGTTGGGTGTGAGAGGGGCACAGCTGCTCACCTGGGTGGGTTTGAAATAGTGCAGTGTGTGAGACAGAGAAATGTTGGCCAACTGGTTACTTTTCCTGCCTCACATTCACTGAAGTGAACGTGCGATAAATGAACATTTGTTTGCTGATCGGATGATCGATGATTTGCACCATCCCGTGGGCAAAAAAAAAAAAAAAAAAACGAAATCAAACGGAGGAGAAAACAGCAAAAGAAGCTTTGCTTTGCTTAAACGCAGAAAGCAAAGCAAACCTTTTGCCGTTTTGCTTTGCTTTCTGCGTTTCCTTAAACGCAGAAAGCAAAGCAAACCTTCTTTTGCTGTTTTGCTTTGCTTTCTGCGTTTCCTTAAACGCAGAAAGCAAAGCAAACCTTCTTTTGCTGTTTTCTCCTCCGTTTGATTTCGTTTTTTTTTGCCCACGGGATGGTGCTTGTTAATGGCTTTCCATTTTTGTTGACGTGATTCCACTTTCTGAGTTTAGAGGTGAAGCTGGTAGATAAAGTTACTAACCACATCAATGAGTCAAGATATTCGGTTGGTAGGATTAGCCACAGAAAATGACATCATGTAAAAGTGGAAATTAAAAATCACAAAATAAAACTAACGATTACGGAGACATTACAAAGTGTCCTTTTACATCGAGCTTGCATTTGTGGACAGTATTGTGTATTGGAGTGCCTGTTTCTGTTCAATCAAACTTTTTATACGCTTAAGGATTATTTACATATTGGAGCCGCTGTTTCCAGTTTCGTTGTCTTCATTAGTTCAGCAGTATTCATTGTTTGGTATAGGTCCCCAGGGTAGACAACTTCTTAAAGTTATGATACTGCATTTTTTGCATTGTTCCAGCAGTATGACTAAGTTATTTTGGGATTTAATGACTGCTCCTAGCTAGCAGCCATTAGCAAATGCAGTCAGCCAAAGCCATTTGGAATTGGCTTTTACTTCATAGAAGTAGATGCCAAACAGGTCCCTCTATGAATCTTAGGGAAATCCATTGGTAGCAGGTTTCTTTGTGTCGGTAGCTTCTTCTGTTTTGATCTCCTGTGCCCTGTCTGTGAACCTGTTGGCAATCTGGTGGGTGATGTAGGATTTTATTCACAGTTTATTTAACTTTTCTTCTATGCCTGAGTGGCAGAATTATGTAAAAAGCATTGGCCAGGTCAAGGTATGTGATGTGAACTGTTTTACCTTCATCAATTGCTTTGGTGGCCATTTTAAGTTCACCAGGTTGAGTAAGCCTGATCCGCCCTTAGCAAATCCAAACTGACACATGTCCAGTGTTTGGATGTTCCTTATGTCCGTATAGATTAGTTCTATGGCAATTCTTCCCATGGCTTTGCCTATGAGGCCAGTCAGACTTATGGGTCTGTAATCGCCTGAGTCAGTGGATGCCTGTCCTTATGCAGAGGAATGAGTGTAGCTGTTTTCCATCCATTTGGTACAAAACCCGAATGGAGGCTGAGGTTGTACAGTGATGGGGGGGGGGGGGGGTTCAGTGTCCGTCAGTCTCCACAGTGCATTTCACCCATTGAGCTTATACTCCACTTGCCCTTCCTCATTTACTTACTGTGTCCCTTTTAAACACTCTGAATCCAGCTATTTCCCATGTCCCATTTTATGTTCTTTACATCCTATATGTATTATGCTAATAATATCTGCATCTCTTGCAAGTGCAGTTATCTACCTTCTTTACCAAAACTCCTCGCATTGTACAGCATTATGTCCCTCTCGTATGTTACAGTCCTGTGCCTTTTATTCCCTTTTCTCCTTTTATTTTTACTTGTATCTCTTGCCATCTTCTCTCTCTCTATTGTTCCTTTTGAATTCTCACTAGAGATGCTTGTTCCCTATAAATTTAAAGGGAGTCTTGCTGTAATATATTTTTCCTGGTCCAGTTTCAGCTTCTGCGTACAGATGTAGATATTAATTTACATAAAACCATTTATTTTCCCTTGTCCTTCATCAAGCTAGTTTTACCCTCCTGCATGCACACTCACACACACACACACACACACACACACACACACACACACGTGCGCCTGCTCAATGCACAGTTCTTAAGCCTTTCACTGAGTTCTGTAATTCTGTCAGTCTTTTTGCCCTATAATAATTGCTTCATTGTCTCCACTAATTCAGATGTCACATCATTTGTCTCCACATGCCTAGTGATGTGGGATGTTTGAATTTCATGTCCTGTAAAGTGCATTGTGATAACTCACTCCAATAAAAGCTGAGATTACTTGGATCCTTTCTGCCATTATCTGTTTTTGCAACTGTTGTGCTATATGAAGAAAGGTCTGACAGTTTTTACCCATACTAAATAGTTTCTCTTGTCACTTCTTTCTCCACCTAATAGCATAGAATCCTTGATGCACATGGGCTGAGCCTGAAGTTAGTATTGATCAGTGCACTACCCCAGTAAAAATATATATATATATATATCAATCAATCAATCAGTCAATAAACTGCCATTCTTTGTGACTCTGTGTGATCCCCTTGTGACACTGCTATGCATAAGCAGGTTGCTTCCAGATCATCCATTAGTTCTTTCCCTTCTTGCCTCCAACATTTTCCTGTCCATTCTAGGAACAGCCATACTCCTCAGCAGCCTATTATCTTTCTTCTTTGGCAGTACTCAGCCATACAGTCAGCTCTGTAGTCTTTTCATCTCTTGTCCTGGTCTGCTGCTTTACATCATACCCATGTTGCTCCCTCTTTCATCTTCCTGTTATTTGCTTATCATCCCACTATCTTGGCTACCTTTTGTTGTCTTCTTAGTATGTCCCCTTTTCTTCCTATTTCAGAGAGCTCCCTTACACTGATGTATGCTGTCCTTCTGGGATACTAGTACTGTTATAATTTGTCTCAGATTACAGATCTTTCCTTTTCCTACCACTCTGACATTATTCCTTCAGCCAGCTGGACAAGTTTTCCTGAAATAATTAACTAGAAAAATGAATGTGTATACATATATGTGTGTGTGTGTGTGTGTGTGTGTGTGTGTGTGTGTGTGTGTGATATAACCAAAACTACTCTTCACAAAATGATGCTGGTTGTTAACACATTGCATAAGTAATTTAATCCCTGAATGACTTGAAAAAATTATAAATCTAATGTTCAGAAAAAAAGAGCATTGGCTGGATTCAATAAAGCCTACATGGCTCGCTAAAATCATGTGCTGGAGTGGCACAACATGCACATAGTAGTGTTTAGAGCCACGCAGACATGGTAAGCATTGTCACATGCTAATTATAGCATAAGCAATTGAATTGTATGCTAATCAACCAATCTAAGATGGAGGAGCTATTCAACAAGCTATAAAGCAATCATGTACACTCGGTGCAGGTTTTGGCCTTCAATTCCAAAACCTATTGGAATACAGTGATGGAAGCCACTCTACAAAGAGAGAATGTTAGGGGCTGCTGTTGCTCTTGTGCATATGTATGTGCAACAGGCCCAAGGCTATCCTGCTGCTGCTAATATACCTTGGCCAAGAAGGAGACAGGTGTTTAGACCACATTAAACATTTCATGGTCTGCATGAGGTGGAATTTGTATAGACCTACACTGTAGATAGATACACGCTACAAGAACTCTACAAGTTCTGTTGTCCTCAACTGACAGCAAGGACAAACTGAGGGGAACCAATACCTTTGGAAACTAAGGTATGTGTAGCACTTAGAATATTAGCTACAGGAACCTTCCAGAGACCAACAGGTGTTATGCTGGGGGTGTCATAGGCATCAGCAACCAGGATCCTACATCAATTCCTGAATGTTATGCTACAGGATGCCAGTGACTACATACATTTTCCCTTCCACTCTAGGATAGAGCTATAACTATAAAGCATTTATACAATGTAATACATTTCCCTGAAGTACTGGGTGCTACAGACTGCATGCCCATTGAGATCAAAGCACTACCCGGGGAACAGGGAAGAGTGTACATAAACAGAAAGGGCTTCCACTCCATTAACTCCCAGGTCATGTGTAACACTAAGGGAATAATCCAGAATGTGTGTGGTGGCAAACCCGGCAGTTACCATGACTCCCATATTTGACACAACTCTCAACTCTACCAGTGATTTTCTAGGGGGGAATATCCCACAAGGTAATTTATTGGGTGATACAGTTATGCACTTGAACCATGGCTGATGATGCCCATCAGAAATGCACACATGCATCAAAGCATGCTATATCGGGGCACACACTCAAATAAGAAATGTAACAGAGTGTGTGTTTGGATGGCTGAAGTCATGGTTCTGGTTCTATCCTTCACAATATTATTCTGAGAAACAAATTCAACAGGAACGCCAGGGGGAAGGGGCACACATCCCACCACCACTGACATGGTCATCACAGCCACACATAGGTGAGGAGTCAGAGGGGGAACCACCAGCTGCTGTGGGTGTCAGTAAATGAAGGTGTGCATGATATGCCCTTACTGTGGCCAAGAGGCAATGCATAGTACAAATGCTGACCCCCTAAGTGGGTACAAATTTCATCCTATGCACATACATACAGCAAAATTGATACAAGGCAATGCTCATAACCTTTACTTACCCATGTAAATGCTGTGTACTGGTAGCATCACAGAGTCATCCCTGGATTAAAACACTTGTAACTGCCAGACTATCAAGGTAAGTGATGAAACTGGAATAGGAAAATAAATGGCTAAGAACACAAGTGAATGGCAGATCCTTGCATACTGTTACTCGCTAATGTACCTTAGTAGAAGGTGTATGACTTTTACAGCAATGACATCAATGTGTGCTCTTTATTAACTAATAGGCCACATGGATCCAAAATACACATAATACAAAAACCTGAAAAAAAGCAGCACATTTTTCAAAAGATCATCACAAATGTAGATATACTAAGCACTCATTCAGCTGTGCAACCTGGGCATCAGACAAAAGACTTCTGTATCCCGGAATACAAAAGAGAGAAGATCAAGGGATATGGCACTGGTATCTTCATTTGTATAGGGTGTTGTTTGGGTGGGCAGGAGGCCAAGGCTGACACAAAAGGTAGTGAGCGCATGTGAGTAAGAAAGACAGACAGGCAGACATTTGGATAAAGTATCAAATGGCCACTGAGACAGAATGATCTGCAAGCCTCATGAATGTGTGTACGTGTGTGTGTGTGTGTGTGTGTGTGTGTACATGTGTGTGTGTGTGTACATGTGTGTGTGTGTGTACATGTGTGTGTGTGTGTGTGTGTGTGTGTGTGTGTGTGTGTGTGTGTGTGTCTGTATAGGCATTCAAGGTAAAATGTGTTTGTGAGTGTCTGCAAGAACACAGCCAAGCTCTGTGCTAGCTCTATGTCCTGGCATGTCAGACAGGTGTGAGCCATGTATGGTAGAGGTAACAGTTCATCGTCATCACCCCTGACCATGAGAACTTGCTCTATCAGGAGTTGCACTGTCACATCGATGCCCATGGTTCGATGTGCTGCTGCTACCTGAATGTAACTAATGTCTGCTGGATGAGCTGTCCTTATGGGTACACCCAGGACCATGACCCCATGGCCTACCATGTCTGGGTGTGGAGACCTCAAACCACTGATGGAGCAGTGGAAGTAGTGCCATTACTGCAGCATGACCACGTTGGCTAACAGAAGATGATGATGATGCTGACCTACATCCACATGGATGCTGTCCCTCTTTTAGCAGACATTCAATGAAAGAAACTGCATGTTCCATCATGTCATTCACCCAGTCCATTGAATCGGCCACATGGCAGAGGCAATCACACACATTAGGCTGTGCCACATCTGGAATGTGCCTGCACCTCCATGATGGCCCTAAACATATGTTCAGTGGCATGTAATGATATAACAGAAAAAGGTGGAGGATGGACAGCAGGCCTTCTTCGAGCACCCCTAACAACCATCCTGCATGGCACCTTGCCCATACTAGGGCTGCTGCCAGAGTCAACTAACAAGGAAGCTGCAGTAACCACACTACCCTGGTCAAGTGTCTCACCCTCCACCTGTCCAACATCTGAGGGCTCAGTGGAATAGGTATGCATAAGCCTGCTGACTGTGTTGGAAGGAAATGCAGATGATGGCTGAATGCCAACCTCAGTTTCAGATTCAACCTCTGCACCCCCTGACTGTGCTTCTGTTTGGCCACCACCATCATTAGAGTCAATTGATACTCTGACATTATGTGTTAAGAGTCCTAAACATCCACTGTCAGGATCACCTGTGATAATAAGCAACAAACACAGAAACAAAATTAATAGTATTCTAAATATTTAAAACAATTTATATGATAACCGGGGTTGGGAGGGTGGTCTAATGGTTAAGGTATATGCATTACAAACACAAGGTGCAGGGTTTGAGTCTCACAAGAGATAATTGGCAAGGCTTAATATGGCTCACAAGGGCAGTTAGCTTAGTACTAATCTATGAACCTATAACAAACTATCCCTGATTGCATTATCTCAGATGGTATAGTAATGCACACACTTATTACACCCACCTCACACATGCAAATAAATGCATATATCTTACAAATGGTCATCAATAATAAAAAAAAAAAATATTTGCTTACCATGTGCAGATGACTCCACACACTTGGTATGGAGGATGATCCTGGAAGAAATGAAGCAAGGGAAGGATGCAAGTTAAACATAATCATAGCAATAACACAGGGGAACAGTGAATACACAATTGCATATATGTCTGTTAAGAGTACTTTTATCTGAAACTTGGTTGACATCTCTGCCCACAGCAATGTGTAATGAACAAGTGTGTCATATAAGTCTATTAATTTATCAATTAGTTCATAGAAAAGTTCTCCAGGAAGTATTACTTAAACTTTTTATATATTTTATTGTACAAGCAAATCTAAAAGTTGCCATGTGTAAGCTTACCTGGAAGCTTCTCCTGGAACATAGTTGTTCTCCCAGATACATCAGCACCAACATCAATCACATGTTGTGTGCAGTTTCCATTGACCTCTCTAGATCTCTGACAGTGGACAGGAACTCTTCATTTGGTGTCAGTGAGGGCTCAGTACCCATAGCTAGCTGTTCACAAGCAACTGCAGCTGCTCCCCTCTGTGCTGATGGAATCATATCAGTGGTGCTATGACACACCTGATGTGACCCCCTACTGCGTTGACATTGTTCACTAACTGGTACCAAATCTGCTTTCTGGTAACCATATCCCCATGTCCTCTTGCAAGCAGAAAGGTGCCATGGCACCTGAAAGCCTGCACTGACATCATTTTCAGAATCACTGAAAGGGGGTTTATGTGGATTTGTATGCTTGGGTGGGATAATCTTATGTGGCATAAAACAGAGAAGGATACAACATATAAATATCACCTAACTAAATTCCTGCTTATATACACATATTTGTCAATATGAAGTACTGGAAACACAGATTTCATAGGTTCATAGGTTGGTATTAGGCTATCAACCCTAGGGCCTATACAAGCCTAGCCATAACAATTCCCTGGCTATTTCTTCCCACACTATTTACTTCCCTGGACCCCTGTCTAGCAGAGCAACCAACATGATCCCCGGGATGAACTTCCCCTCTCCCGTCCAATTGCCAAGGTTCCTTTTGAAGAGGGCCAAAGAGGCACTCTGCTTGACATGTATGGGCAATCTATTCCAGAGTCTGGGGAGTCTCTGGGTTAGGAACGTATCCCTCCAGCATGTTTTGTTTATTGTGATGACAAGATTTAGATCCCTGGACCATGTGGCTCTGAGGTATTTGGATTTCTTTAAGTGTAGCATGTCCAGCAACTCTGGGTTTGACATGGCCTTGTATGTTAAGCAGTGATCACCTCTGAGTAGACGATATGCGACAGAGTATAGCTGGAGCTTTTTAAGGCGGTCAGCGTAGGGCATCTGCTTTAGGCCTGTGATTCTTTTAGTGAGGTATTTCTGCGGCCTTTCCAGTTGTTGCAGATGTCTTGAGAGGTACATACCAAACAGGGCGTTGTATTCTATAATGGGTCTAATGAGGGATGAGTACAGTGGGACAATGACCTCCTTTTTTCTGCATGAAAATCCCTTAGTGATGAGATGTGCCACATAGAAGGATTTCCTGACTGTTGTTGTTGTTGCGATGTGGTTATCGAAAGTGAGACCACTGTCCACATGTGTCCCTAAATCTCTTATCACACTTTAGTGTACTGCTACCTATATGGTAATTCATGGGCACATGTTTTTTCCCATAGGGGATAACTATACATTTCTTGGCATTGAGCTTGAGCCCATGGCTCTGGCACCAAGCATCTGTTTCTGTGAGGCCCTTTTGTAGAGTATCCACATCATTTGGGGATTCAATAATGGCTCCGGTTTGCAGTCATCTGCAAACTTTGTTAGCCAGAGTCCCTTAGTGTTGGCCTGTACTTCAGAGAAGTAGATGCCAAACAAGAGCGGTCCCAGGACTGAATCCTGAGGTACTCCACTTGTCACTTGTCTGGAGCTGGATTTGGAGTCAGCTACTTTTACAGTGTGGGTTCTATCAGTAAGCCAGTTAGCAGCCCATTGGGTGACGTAGGGATTAATGCCCAGCTTAGTAAGTTTATCTATGATTCCAGAGTGGGGGATGGTGTCAAAGGCCTTGACAAGGTCTAGATGGGCTGTGTGGACCACCTTACCCTTGTCCATGGCTCTGGAGACTGATTCAAAGAAGTCAATCAGGTTTAGGAGACAAGATCAGCCCTTCACGAACCCAAACTGGGTGGGGTCCAGTATTTGAAGGTTGCCAATGTCTTTGTTTATAAGTTCCATGATAATACGCTCCATGGCCTTGCAGATAAGTCTCATCAGTTTCCAGGATCCAAGGTGGATCCCCTTTGTGGAGTGGGATAACTGTAGCTCTGCGTCACTTAGTGGGCACGAAACCTGAGGTGAGGCTATGATTAAACATGACACTTAGGTGAGGTGCCAGTTCATATTGTAGTTCATGTAGTACACAGCCCGGGATGTCATCTGGTCCCATGGATGCTGTATTCTTAGCTTTGGAGAGTGTGTCATTTTACCTGTGTGGCCGCTATTACTAGAATTTGGCAATCTTCCGGTATTGAGATGGGCCATTTAGGAGGTGAGAGGGGGTTGAAGTTGGCACTGAATCGATCTTCCAGGATATTGGCAATATCCTTGGGATCAGTATATTTAATGCCATTCTGTTTTAGCTCAGAGCAGATCTGAGCATTGCAATTTAGATTCTTGACATAGTTATTGGATGCCTTGTGGTTGTCTTTGGAATCTTTGGCAATTTTATTTTCATAACTAGCTTTGGAGGATTTTATGAGGGATCTCAGTTTCTTACTGAGGCTGGTAAGGAAGTTTTTAGCATCCTGGGATTTTCCTCTTTTCTGCAACAGTTTCTTCCTTTTGTTGTAAAGGTTGTTTATGGCAGGGGACCACCAGATTGGCTTCCTTTTTTTGGATGAGAGCATCTTGTTTCTATTTGGGATGGCACGATTCATGCATGAGTGGATGTGCTTGTACAGTGCCTTAGTGCAGGATTCAGCAGTTGAACTTTCAGTTCCCATCTACATGGGTGTCATGAAGTTTGTCACTTCTGACTTGAGTAGCATGAAGTTGGCTTTGGAGAAGTTTTTTTATGGAGGTTTCCTTTATGGGGGGGTGGGGGTGGGATGTGGATGTTAAGGGTGATTAGCTTATGGTCAGACCTGACTAACGAGGGGGTGACCATAGGTGTGGAGCATCGATTTCCCATGTTGGTAATGACCAGGTGTAGGATATTGGAGACCCTGGTGGGACTATGGATTAGTTGAGCCAGGGTGTTGTAATTTATGAATTCCAAGAACCGTTGTGCAAAGGTGTTGGTACATGAGTAGTTTTCCCAGTTAATGGCAAGGTAGTTAAAATCACCCAGTATTAGGGTGTTTGGTTCTATCTTAATATTTTCCAGTATGTTTAGAAAGGTGTAGTGAGAAACTTGGGGTATGTTGGGGGATCTATAGCAAGCTACAATTTGGATTGCAGTCTTAGCTAGTGTTAGTTGCACCTGGATAATTTCAGATGCATTGTGTTGAGCAACTAGCCTGGTGGTGTGAATATCCTTGGTGAATATTGACACTCCTCCACCTTTAGTGTTTCGGTCCTGGTTTGGAGGGCCGAAAAGTGTGGTAAGAGTTGTAGCCTGATATTGCAGGGGTGCTCTCTGGAGCCTTGAACCAGGTCTCAGTTACTGCACAGATATTGATGTTCTCCATTTTTAGGAGTGCCTCGAGAGAGTGCATTTTGAGGTTTAGACTTCTAGCATTGAGTAGCATTACCTTCAGATTTTGCATGCTTTTACATGTTACGGTGGTGGTTTTGTCCTTTGAACTTTGCCTAAAAAAGGCACTATAGGGGTGGCAAGAGCCTTAGCCAGTAACCTGAATCCCAGGGGCGACAGGTGCAGACCATCTCTGACAAAGCATCGTGGTCTGTCGATTATGTCGTCCCAGGCAGACAGATACTGGATCCCCTTTGAATGACACCAGAAGCTTAGCCAAATGTTGAAGTCAATCATTTTGTCCTTATATTGTGGTATCATTCTGGGCAAAGACAGGGTGCTACTCAGGGCTAGGGTCATACCTGCCTGGACCACATGATCTGAGAGCTCTTCCATGTCTCTTTTCATGTAGTCCAGGGAGGTACATCTCAAGTCATTCACTCCAACATGGACAATGACAGAGTCATATTTGTACTTGTTGTGGAGTGACTTGAGTGCATGCGTTATGTGGTGGATCCTGGCACCCAACAGGCAGCTGACTGTAATTTTCTCCTTGTTCAACCTGGTGAGTGGGACATCAGTTTGCCAGACTATAGAGTCACCTATGACTAAAGTGTTAGGTACATTGTCTTGCCTTAGGGGCTGTTGCTGGGTGGCACACTGGTGTTGTGAACTATGTGACACATTGGTTGTGATTGGTGTTTGTTTGCGTTTCAGCTTCAGAGGTCCTTGTTGCTTGGGCAGGTTACAGTTAAGGGCCTCTGCATATGTGGATTTAGTGTTGCTATATGTGGGTGTTGGTGGTGTGGGTTTAGAAGGGCTATGTGTTGCTTGTGGTGTAGTGTGGGTGTTAACCTTCTCCTCTTGACTGTCTAGCACAATCTTGGGTGGAGAGAGCTTTGCTTCCATTTTGGCTATGTAAGTGCATCTCCCACAGGTTGTAGTGTTGGGTGGTAGGAGTAGAGGGTTGTCTGTGTACATGAGGCAATTGCTGCATTGCCCCAGTATGCCCAGATTCACCAGGTGGGCAGGAGAAATCACCGGAAGCTGTCCCTTGGACATGCCTGCTTTGGTGCTTTTTTTTTTTGTAAAGTAAGGAGCTGTTTCCCCTTACCTTAGCAAGGTACTTTGCAATTATAGGCTGTTTAGTGCCTACGATTAATTTCTCCTTATTAACAAGGAGAGTTGAGTGCTTGTATCAGTTTAAGGCTTCCTAGTGCTTTCCAGTAGGTATTAGAGCAAGTGCTAGTCACAGGGATACTTACAGGTAAGATGAAGAAAAAATGCACACAGTTATTAAAACTGAAGGTTATGTGGTTGTACCACATTACACTCACACACAAACTAATGTTTGGTCCAAATCAAGAAATACCAGTTTAGTAATGTATTATGTTTGCCACTAAAATAACCAGATGACTACAAGTTTTCAAGAGAAAAGTACTTGAAATAAATTGTGTCAAAACAAATAGTTGGTGGCTCCCCCACCCCCAAAACAACATACAAATGAAGGCATAGCCAAGGAATACCAAATAATTCAATTGGTATATATGCTTTCAACGCAGTTCTCACAATGTGTTCGCATTTACAACAGAAAAGTCAAGTTTACATGATTACCAATCACTTCTCTCTGTGCGCACCACTCCCCTGGAAGTGTCTCTGTGCCATCTCAGAAGCATAACCCATGTGTCATTGACATGGTACATTAAATTTACCAGCAGTAACAGAAGATTGTAAAATAATTTAACAGTAACACTTGTGATGAAAGTTAATAACCTGTCTGCCCTAAATGCCTATGTCAACAGTGAAATTATAAGAAGTGCATACAGATAAATGTTCCATTTTATAATGGATATATATATTTGCTTTGTAACATGTTTCAAAATCTAGAATGTACTTGAAAAATATAATCATATCTTAACAAAATTAGAAGCTTTCTGAAAGGCCAAGTGTTACAGTGGTTAAGATGTATGCCGTTCAAAGACAAGGTGCAAGGTTTGATTCTCACCATGGGAAAGAGCATTACAAATTGAAGATGCCTATTTTTAGGGGTCCAGAGAAGTAAATATTGTGGGAAGAAATATCCAGGGAATTGTTATGGCTAGGCTTGCATAGGCCCTAGGGCCGATAGCCTAGTACCAACCTATGAACCAGATAAATCACTCCAAAGAAAGAGCAATCTTCTGTTTTGTCCAAATAGATAAGTCTCATCACCTTCAAGTTCCCTAGCTACATGGTTATCTTGTTATAATGTAGATTCAGAACTCTGTACATGCTGAAAATGCAAATGAGGTGCAAACGCATTAGAATTACTGAATACCAAACTTTTGACTTTGTGTTGCAAATGTAAACATAGTGTAGGCCCTACCTCACTGTTAGTTGTTAATGGATCACAACTGAGAATGATTAGTGGTATGGAGAAGGAAGACGCAACAACAATTCAAACTACCTTACCTGCACTGGGTGTGCCACCCAGGATACACTTACAAAGTGTAGAAGCAATTTCAGTAAGCTTTTAAATGTAAATAAACAGCACACATTTACCATTTTTGGTCACTAATAGCCAAACTTTCATGGCCCTGCTGAAAAATCTTTTTCATTGTCATGTATTTTTATTATACATTTAATGGACAATGATACAACATGCACTATAGAAGAATTAACACAATACAAAGAGAAGATAGAGCTGCATTGGTCCAAACATATTCATAAATGGTTGCGTGACCAGTCATTGCACTAAATATGTAAGTCACACATGCACAAACAAATGAGAGTGTACAAGTGTATATGTCTTGTTAATACTGTTGAGGAAATGGGAACTGCTTGTATGCACATGATTTGCTTTCCCACTGCAAAATTGCTCCTGTGACAAGGAGAGATAAAATTATTTTTTTGGGTTCATTAATATGATAGTTCAAATCCAGAGTTGGGTAAAAATCTCTAACATGTGTTAAAATGTATTTTGTAATTTTCTTTTTCTTTTTATATTAATATTTGTGCAGGGTGTGGCTTATTGGAAAACATAGGAAAAAGTATAGTGCAAACATGGCAAAATGTATAACTATTTTAAATTTAATGGAAGTTGCCTTAAGAAGAACAACTCCACTTAGCACCATTCCACTGCACTCAGCATGTATACACAACACCTGCAGTTTCATGATACCTGTAGATAATAAAAAGACATTGTCACTTTCAAAAAAGATACATTGTTACATTTGCCTTCCATCATGCAAACATGGTAAGCTGTGTTGCATGGCAGTCAGCACGCATACACAACACTTACAGTTCCACAACACCTGCAGACAATGAAGAGACATTGCCACTTTCAAAAATGATACATTGTTACTGTTTGTGCCTTCCATTGCATAAACACCATAATCAGTGTTGCGGGGTGGTCAGCACTCATACACAGTAATGACTGTAAAACAGGTACCTACTACCTAGCTCTCCCCATGGCAACAGGTGTAAGTTCATGGCCACAATACAGGTGAGCTAAGGTTCTGATCCAGCAAGCTCCAACCAAGCATTTGTTAAAGCTATTCCACTGTAATTTATATAAAAATTGACAATTTAAAAGTAATTATACGTAAATATAACTATGTATAGCAGATGGATTGAGCATGCACATGCTATTGTATATATTAAATGTGTAACTGTGGATATCAGTTCAATTATGGTTCTGCAATTAGCAATTTCTTTACTGACCAGGGATGGACTTTTTACTTTATGGATATTCAGGTCACACACATACATGGTTAACCACTCGACTCTTTAATGTGTCTATATAAGTAATAATCATGCCTGACAAGCACTTCCTTTGTGGCAATGAGGACTATGGATAGCAATAAGTGTAAAAAAATACACATACTGCCACCCTTACCTGTGACAAGTGGTGTAAGTTCATAGCCACAATACAGGTGTGCCAGTGTTCTAATCCAGTGCACATCAAATTTTATTATTGCTGTTCTAGTTAATTTTAAATAAAATTAACAGTATACAGATACATATACATAACAATGACTGTATAGCAGTGGATATCATATAAATTATATGTGTGACTGGGGAATCCTGACAATTATGTTTATTTAATTAAAAGTTTCTTTTCTGCCCCGGAATCGACTTTATACTTCACGGCTAGTTATCTACACAACTCATATAACACAAGTCTGGCTAAAAAACAGAATTTATTGTGTGGTCTGACCAATATCTCATAAATCTTTCCTGAAAATAATGCAAGTATATGCATTTCCAGTATATTGTCACACATAACTCCTGAATCATACAGGAGAATGCATAAACAAGGACCTTGTCAGGTCACACACATACATGGTTAATGAACTGTAGCAACTCACTCTTTAATGTGTCTATATAATTAATGAGCATGTCTGACAAACACTTCTTTTGTGGCAATGAGGGAAAAATGAGGAATTATGTGCAAGAATATGTATTTTCTATTTCACATAGGTTTGAATCTCACATTCTACAAATTACTATTATCAGTGTGTAAGGCCCCACAAAATATGTGTTGTCATAAAATTTCTATCCCCCATTCATTTCTCAAAAGTCAAGCCATTTAACAAGTACAGCAGCAGAAAAGCCATAAATTAATGACAACTGTCACATTACCCTTCCTATTTCATACTCTGCCTTCCTGTTTGGCAATGTTGCTCTGCCTACACCATCATTCAAATGCAGCTGATATATTGTCCAGGTATGAACACCAGCTTTGAAATGCGATATCATGAATTGGTGGAAAATGCTTTAACTGTTGCTGGGTGACCTGTGTGGACATGGCAAGAGCTAGGAAGGAGGGTGCTCAATTTTAGACTCAAAGATGGTGTGTAGAGGAATACAGAATATTCACTGGACTCCACATAAAGCGCCAAAGCTGTAGGCTTTTGCAGGGAACTGTACTGGGTCTCAATATAAATCAGAGACTTGGAACACTCTAGCCAAGATTGTCTCCAGTGTGACTGACATTCCACACACTGGGGAACAATGCAGGCACCGTTACAATGACCTGAAAAGGCACAATCAGGAACAACTCAACCAGTGACTGGATGAGTTTAGGACTGCTGACATCCCACAGTTGTGTAAGTATACAGATAAAGATACTTTAATTGACATACATAGCCGGAGATAGCCAAGACTGTTATGCATAATGGTCTTCTCTTTTTCTCTCATCTTTATTTTACAGCTGCCCAGGAGATTTCAGTGAAGAGGGAGGACCATGTTGAACACCTAGAAAGACTGAGAGAAGGAATGGGTATGTATGTAGCACAAATTAACAATTACTTTATTAAAATTATTGCTCTTCCATACATTACTAGCAGACTAAGCATGCACATCTGTAAAATCAAGCATGCATGTTTCATTCTGTAACTCAAGGTAACTGTACGAGTCAATTGTAATAGTATATTCAGATATTGTGGGGTCAAATCCATACTAAAATATATATTAAATAAAAAATACAACAAAATTGGCATAAATGACATGTTGTTAACTTTATCTGTATTACTTTAAAAGCATATGTGCAATATTTGGAAGGACTGCGGTGGTGGTGCTACGGTAGCGTTGTCGCCCCACAGTAAGACATTGTCCTGTTCAATTCTCAGCTAGAGCGTCTTCTGTGTGGAGACATGCGTGAATGGATGTGCCTTCATTGAAGGTTGTGCGTTAGGGCCGGCAACTCGGCATGTAAAAATCTACTGCCAATCATTAGTGGACCGGAGTTCCGCTGTAGCGACCCCTAACTGAGAAAAGCCGAAAGACACAACAACAAGGATTATTTGGAACAATTCTCAGTCCTGTTTTGAAACTGTAAAAAGTATATTTATTGTAAAATTAAAAAAATATTTTTATTGTAGAAATTTACTGTATGTGACATATACAGGTTCTAATTATCTTTTTTCTTTTTTTCTCTTACCCCAACCCTTATCACTTTCTTTTTTATTTTTATATGATTGATCATACTGTTCTGATATCATAATTTTCTGACAACCAACAAAATCATTTCCAGCACATGGAGGTAGGCCAACCACTGATGCTCATGCTGCTATCCCTCCAACTCCTGCTGCACCACCATCCAGCACATCTGGGATGCACCCTGGCAGTACTGCCTCTGCAGCCTCTGCACTAACTGTGCCCTCAACATCAGGTATCATTATCCTGGCAACTGGTGCAGTGGTACCCTTCAGGAGTACTGGTGGAGGTGGAGATTTCATCACCTGCCAGTAGCTGTCAGGCTTGGTATTTGAGGTCATAGAATGTACCATTGGTGCACACCTCAGCCATCTGGAGAAGTTGCTTGTTGGAATGCAGAGAAAACCTAAACATCAAGAAATCTAACAAAAAAGCTTACAAAGGGGATAGTGATGACAGTTCTGAGGGTGAGAAATAGATTCTCACTGTCCCCATGCTTGACACTCATGTGCCGCCAATGTCCCCTCCATATCCCCAATCATGGTGACCCCCCCCAACCTTTTCTGTCCCTCATCATCCCTGTCTCTGTCTTGTTTGTCCTGTTTATCTGCACCTGCTTCCTTAGCTAACCTACTTACCTGATCCTGACATACCCATGTCCCTTCCCCAACATTCCTGTCCATTTGAAACAAAACAAAAAAAACTGGGCACCTGTCCTACAAAAAATATGTCATCCCATACATAGCTCTCCACTTTGCACATATGTCTTCTTGACACACATTTCAGTCAAACTGGCCATAGAACATGATTGGGTTATTGCCACCCATCCATATGGATGTGACAGTCCAATGTCATCCAGTTTTCTATCCATGTTCATATTACACTGAATATTCCTATATTGCTTCCCCTTTGTTCTTCCCCTGCTTGCCCCACATTTCACTACTTTCCTATCAACCCCATTTTCACACCTTTAATCTGGTCAAAAAATAGACTCACACACCACACACATGGCAGAAATGTCCCTTAGTAAAGCCCTTCACAGTTTGTCCTTTGCATTTGTGCAGAGTTTGGCATCAAGCACCAATGCTGAATGACAGTGAATGGCTTTTCATGCCCTTTGGCATTGATTGCACTTGTCAGGTTACCTCCGCTCAATGCTACTTAAACTTGATGCAGTAAAGTAACTCACAGTTAAAGCAGAGTAAAGGTAGTACTTTGATACATGTACTCTAACATTTATTTAGACTACTGAATGTATAAAAATGCAAATCCGTATTTGTACTGTTGACATAAAATCAATTGAGTGATGTTCACTTTTATACAGTACTTTACTGTAGTCATTGCCTCTCACATTTGCAAGAATTATCGCATTTACTTATGTAATGCCATCTTGACAACATGTGTAAAAAAATTACATTGAGCTGGATTTGAACCTTGTGTCATTTGCTCATTTGTGTCATTTGTCACTAGAGACATCCATCTAAATCCTGGTCCTCCCAAATCCAACACAACCACAAACCCTAATCCAAGCAACCCCCCCCTCCCCCACAACTCAACTCCTAGCCAACGAAAAAACAGCAGACCTACTTATAATGTCCCTAAACATCAGAAGCACATGCAATAAAATCCAAGAACTACATGCCAGCATAAGTATATATTCCCCAGAGATTCTCTTCCTAACTGAAACCTGGCTGAAACCTCACATCAAAAGTGAGGAAATACTTCCACCTGAATACAAAATCCTTCACATAGACAGATTGTCCAAAAAAGGAGGTGGTGTAACATTGATATTTAAACACCACCTCAATATTCAACTATTGAACACATCTGCCACTCACCACAACAATGAAGAAATCCTTTATGCCAATCTCAGACTAAACCCAAACAAAACAATCAATATCATAGGATGCTATTTCCCACCAGGGCAAAATATTACACCCCTAGAAAATCTCTTGAGCTAGGCTACTCTATCTCTACCCCAGGAAACCATAATTCTCGGTGACTTTAACATCAGCTGGCTATCCTCTAATAACAATCTCCCAACCATTCACCTTAATCTCCATGGGTTCACTCAGTTCATCCAATCTCCTACTCAAATCAACAAAAAACCCTAACAATCACACCTTATTTGACTGGATCCTAGTCAACAAAGCCCCTCACTCTTACTTATCAGGCTGTTTACCTGACAGTCTTAGTGACCACTCCCCCACTTTCCTAATTCGGCACCACACAAACAGTCTCAAGCCCATTATCCACAGGCAAATACAGAGCAAGTCCAACTTCAACCCCTAATCCTTCATCTCCTCCCTGCAAATAATGAACTGCTCACCATTAAAATACCTCAACATAGATGAGGCTGTCCACTTCTTCAACAGTACCTTCCTCTCCATCCTAAACACCCATGCTCCTGTAAGAAATGCCAAAGTCAGATCCAGGCATACCCCATGGTTACAAAAGACCACCAGAACCCTAATGAAATCCAAAGATAAGGCCTGGGAGCACTGGCGACTAACAAAGAATAACTCAGACAGGCAATCATTCCTTGAACTGCACAATAAAGCCAAAAAGCAAATAAAATTAGACAAATCCCTCTACTATAAATCGACCCAAAACTCTACCAACTACAACTCTAAGCAATTCTGGCCCACTATTAACACTATCCTCCACCCAGGGAAGGTTGATACCCCCCAGCCGTCTATTCCCCCCTCCTCCAGCAGTATTGCTGAATCCTTCAATAAATACTTCACTGAAACTATAACATCTCGAAACAAACAACACTTCCCTGCAACAGCCCCCCTAACTCCTAACCCTAACCCCCCCACTCTTCTTTTCTTCTTCACCTCAGTACCTACCTCCAACATAAAAAGACTATTGTCAAAACTTAAACCCACCAAACTCGCAGCTGACAACTTCCCCTCTGAACACTGGAAAATTGCAGCTGATACACTAGCCTACCCAATTTCAATTCTAATCAACCATTCCTTAACAGAAGGCTATGTTCCCTTGATATGGAAAATATCCCACATCATTCCCCTCCACAAAGGCACCCCCTACACTGACCTCTCCAATTACTGCCCCATTGCTGTCCTCTCCCCTCTCTCCAAGATACTTGAAAAATGTATCAACACCCAAGTCTCCAACTACCTCCTAGCTAATAATCTCCTCTCCAAAACCCAACATGGTTTCAGGCCGTATCACAGCACTACCTCATCTCTGCTCTCCTTCACCAACACTATACTTCATCACAAAAACAATGGCCTCTTTTCTACTGCCATATTTCTAGATCTCTCAAAGGCCATTGACATGATATCTCATGAGCTACTACTCTCTACTCTCCCCAACCTCTCCTTCTCACAATCAACCTGCAACTGGTTCCAAAGCTATCTACACGGATGCCAGCAATCAGTAATCAGGGATGATAACCTATCACCTCACCTCTCAGTTACTCTTGGAGTTCCTAGAAAAACCATGAAACCAGAAGCTAAGAAAAACCACAAGAACTGGAACACAGCAACACTTTATTCCGGTACCTCGGCAGAGCGCCTTCAAAGGAATAAATTACAGTCACATGATTTGCCACATGGTATGTCGAGTTGTGGCAAATGTAAAATTTGCCACAAGGTTATAAATTTGTCTGGTAGCACAATCAATGGTGTTAAATATATCGCCCATGATGATTTTAATTGTAAATCTTGTGGCGTGGTATACATTCTTGGTTGTGGTTGTGAACCACCAAAATATTATATTGGCCAAACTAAACGCCAACTTAAAATACGTGTTTTAGAACACATGGGCGATATACGCAATGTTAGATTGGAGAGTCCCATTTCGGAACATTTCAATATAGTCCACAGAGGTAATATGGACTCGTTAACTTTTTGTGCTTTAGCCAAACCAAAATTCAAGAATGGGGTAAATTGTTTACAAAATCTATTAAAGCTGGAGAGTGAATTAATCTTAAAATTTGGTACCCTTAAACCCAGGGGCATGAATTTGGAGGTCAATCTCACTATTTAATAATTTAATTATTTCAAGTTGTTTTAATAAAGTTTAAGGTGCAATCCATTGTCCATTTTGAACATTTAGATACTTTTCCATATGGATTTATATGAAATAGCTTTATATAATTCACATCTATTTTGTCATTGGTAATGTCTCTTTAAGTCTTTTTGTAGCTTTTGGTAGCTTCTTTTTTGTAATTAAACTATGCTAATTGACTAATTATATTATGTATAGTATAAATAGATGAAACATGTGACTGTAATTTATTCCTTTGAAGGCGCTCTGCCGAGGTACCGGAATAAAGTGTTGCTGTGTTCCAGTTCTTGTGGTTTTTCTTAACTCTTGGAGTTCCCCAAGGGTCTATCCTTGGCCCTCTGCTATTCTCACTTTTCACTAACAACCTACATACTGCCACCACCCAAGCAACTCTTATACAGTATGCAGATGACTCTACTCTCATCTGCTCTGCCCCCACTCTACCAGAACTACAAAAAATCACACAGGAATCATTCTCTTCTGTAGAAAACTGGCTATCCAATGCTCAGCTCCTACTCAACCCCAAATAAGACAAAACTTCTCCTGTTCCAATCTTCCAAAGCCATCCAAAACACCCCCACGTCAACATTCTCGCCAAAGACAATACCATCATCTCTCCATCAGAACATGCAAAACTACTAGGTGTGGAAATAGACAACAGGCTTAGATTTGACACCCACATATCTCTCATGATGAAAAAAGTTCACAAGAAACTTGATGCATTATATCGAAGCTGCCAATTCCTAACCAAGGTGGCTAGAATCTCCCTAGCCAATTCCAAGCCAATCTCCACCCTACTCTATGCATCCCCCATACTTACCAGCCTTAAACAGACAGACCTACACAAGCTGGATGCTTGTTACAGCAAAATTGCTAAATTTGCCACCAGAACCTCCTACCGCAGCCATCATTGTATCTCCCTTAAAGAACTAAACTGGCTAGAACTCCCACACCTCCTTCACTTTAATCAACTCACCCTCGCTCATAAACTTATTAACCACCCAATAACGTCTCTTCCTTTCAAACCCTTCTCCAACCATATCACTCCACTTGGCCCCTAAAATCAAACAACAAAAATCAACTCAATGTTATCAAACCCAAAAGCTCAGCAGGAGAAGGCATATTTTCATGTACCATATCTAAACTTTGGAACAATCTTCCACCCTCTATAACTACTCTACCTTCCAGCAACACTGGCTTTGTCCTTGTCCTAATTCAGACTAATACCCCCACCCTTACCCCCCCACCTAGACTCTTAACCCAACTATAGTACCGCCACTACTAACTACAGTCAGAATTAGTTGTCTTTACATACTTTAAAATCTTGTCTGACAACTTTGTTACTAATGTTATAAACAACAAGAAACTATCTTAACTTGCAACATTTACTGTATATACTGTTGATAATCAATATCTTGTTATTATATTAAAGCCAACAACCTGTAATGTTGTTTGCTATTGCTGCAACTTTGTATCTCTATTTATCATGTATATGATGTGGAGCTTTCCTCCCTGGGCATCCGCTGAAAAAGGACCTGTGTCCAGTTGGAATTTCCCGGTAAACAAATGTAACTAAATAAATAAAATAAATTTGTACTCTAAACATGAGCTCTATGCTCTTACTGCCACAGGGAAAGCTAGGCAGCAGGTGTATATTTCTTGCACTCATTACTGTCCAACTTGCTGACAACCACACCTCAATGCTTACTGTGCTTCTGTGAAGAGAGGCAAACCAATATAAATATATTGCTACTTTCCCATTTAAACAGAGAATCACATTTGTTTGTCACTTAACTGCATGCAAATGGGAAAGGCAATAGCAACAGTCCTTAAGGTCTTAACATTTATGACTCAACATTTCCAGTGTAAACTACAGTATTAACTCCATATAATCTGTCAGCTATTTCTACTGTAGCCTAAATGTATAAGTACTTCTCAAGTTGTATTCATTAAATATGAATCTTGCATGTGCAAACATTTTACCATCATATGGACAAACCAGTTGCTTGCCGCTGTGCTATGTAAAGAGCTGATTGGCATATATTACTATGTGTATTTCCCAGTTATTCTTCTTCCCATTAAAATCCATGTAAAAACACCAACAAAGAGAAGTGACTTGTTACTGAATGAACGCATATTTACTCACTATTTACTACCATCTTCTCATCAGACACTGCTGATGTCATCATCTCTAAAGTGTTGATGACATCATGAAAGCCAGACTTGTGATGTGGTGCCTGTGTTAAGTATTGTGTTCTATAGATAGTTAAGGAAGGCATTCTAGTCTCACTGTGGTCCACTGGTGTGTGTGTGTGTGTGTGTGTGTGTGTGTGTGTGTGTGTGTGTGTGTGTGTGTGTGTGTGTGTGTGTGTGTGTGTGTGTGTGTGTGTGTTCAGTTAGTTCACATTCTGGAGACTATTTCAGAACAGCAAGTAAGATACTCTTACTACCATCTTCTTCTCACCAGACACTGCTATCATTATCTCTAAAGTATTGTCTGACAATATGAAAGCCAGACTTGTGCCATGGTGCTTGTGTTAAATACTGTGTTCTGTAGAATGGTAGACATTCTAGTCTCACTGTGGTCCACTGGTGGGTGTGCATGTTCAGTTAATTCACATTCTGGACACCATTTTAAAACAGCATGTGAGACACTCCTACTGCTACTCTTTTAGTCACAAGACACTGCTGATGTCATCATCTCTAAAGTTTTACCTGCCACTATGAAAACTAGACTTGTGTTGTACTGTAGATAGTCAGGTAGGGGTTCTAGTCTCACTGTACTCTACTGATGTATGTATGTTTGTGTTCAGTTAGTTCACATTCTGGAGACCATTTTAGAATAGCATGTGAGACACTCCTACTACCACCTTCTTCTCAGCAGGCATTACTGATGTCATCTACATGTGCTTTGTTGAGGTATGGATGTATGGTAGGCCTGAAAGAGGGTGTTGCAAGCTGTGATGTGAGATAATGTATTGAGGGCTGCTGCTGCCTATTTATTACATGTTCTATACATAGTTGTAATTATATTGCTTCTGAGAACTGTTGACATTGGATGATGCTATGTATATTGGCTTAGTAATGCATGTGTTTTTGTAGTGGAGTATATCAGCATTCTATGCAGTTCTCATTCAGCCATCACAGTGACATTTGCAATATGGCACAAGTATGCATGTGTATACCTACCATCATTAAATGCTCTGTGACATACATCTATATAATATCATACTGATTATATGAGCACATGCTTCCTGTTTCATTCACATGTTGTAATGAGGCTATATACACAAACATATCACAGGTTATGATGGAATTGGAACCTTGGTGAATTCATTGCATGCACAACTGGGTTGCTATTTCCAAGGATTACTGAGGTGCTCCCCAGCACCATTTAGTGTCGATCAGCATTTGTGGCAGTAACTGTTCTGTATAAGCCACATCCACCATATTTGTAATGTGTCCATATATGGCATCACGGCACTCACACACATCTTTCCAATGAAAAACATACAGGCATAAGATTTACAAGTGATGTAATTGTGTGACATAGGTAGAGGTGTATGACTGTGTATACAGTACCACTTTGTGACATGTGATGCAAACTCAATGCTGTATGTGGAGGTGTCACAAATCATTTTTTAAATAACTGTGAAATGTTAAGGGGACTACACAACTAAGTGCAGAGCTGTTTATGGATACCATCAGCTGTAGTCAACTGAAAAAAAAAAACAATCTGCTAGCTTGCAGTTTTGATCAAAATTCACCTCCCTGTCCCCACTGGCCACTGGTCAGTGTATACATGCAAACATTACTCATCTTATTTTCTCAGCAGAGAAGCTCATCTGTGCTCCCTGTAAGGCTAATAACATGTCATCAATTGGCCCTGACAATATGCCAGGTTGTCTTCCCAAGAACTTAAGCCCTGACCTACCAAGCACAGTTGGATCCCTACTTAAACACAGCCTCCAGACAGCCTATGTTCTGGCAGAAGGGTGCACAGCAACAGTCATGCATCTGGACAAAGGGGGAGTATCCCCTGATTCAGGGAATTATAGACCCATAAGCCTGACTCACCTTATCTGTGAGGCAAACCAAACAATCATCATGGACCTTATCAAACAGGACACAATTAATCTCCCAAATGTGTAGCCAACACATTTTTGTTTCATTACAGCTACATCATGTGTGTTAAATCTGGAGGATTTTTTCAAGAAGGTCACCAATGGCATTGATGAGGAAAAGAATATGCATCACATCTACCCTGACCTGGCCAAGGCATCTGACACAAATCCACAACCAGATATTAAAGAGAAACTGTCTCAAGTGGGCATAAACACTTATGTTACCAAGTGGGTAGACAAATGGATCACAGACAGGACATGTATTATCAAAGTGTGTGAATTCACCTCTAGCAAGGGGCCAGTAACCAGGGTCATACCTCAGGGTTCTGTACTAGGCCTTTTCCTGTTCTGTATTTAATTCTCAGAAATCAAGACAAACTTAGGCAGCCTTTGTCTGACCAACTTTGTGGATGATTGCAAATTGTGGACAATCATTGAATTCAAGAATGCTATTGATGTACTGACTAAAGTATTAACACACAAAAAAATGATTGTTGCCAGAGCCATGGAGACACACTAAATGATCCAAATCATAATTATTTCATTTTTGAAACAAATACCCAAGCTAATTACAGTATAGACAGCACACACCTATGAGTAGACCCAGTGGTATGTGACCTTGGTATTCAGGTAGAAAGTAATAGGAACTTCAACAGGCATGTGACCACAGTGGTGACAAGTCCCTTGTATGCAACACAACTCCTAAGTATGGACAGACCATTCACATTAAAAGACATTATAATTCCATTGTTTTTAGCCCTCATCGTACCAATAATTGAGTACAATGCACCCTTTTGCATGTACCTCACCCCACATCTGCAACAGCTGGAGCAACCCTAGAGTTATCACATAAAGAGGATACATGGTATAAACAACAAGTCCAATGTGGAGAGCCTGAAAGTCCTATCACTGTATTACATCTCCTGCAGACTACTAAGAGTTGATCTGTGTCTGGTCTACAGGACAGTCTCAAATCTGGCCATGATGGAAATATAACATCTTGTTAATGCAAACTGCATGTGGCTCAGTTGTTCCAAGGATCTTAACTGAGCTTCTGACATAATAAATCATATTGTACCGATAGATCTCTCTCAGGAACTACCCCTTCTCTAGAACAAGCTTCCCAATCATGTAAACCAAAGGCTTTGCTGAACGTCTTCAAGTGCAACCTAGATCAATAGATGGCTAATCATGATTGTACTCCTATTGTTGTGCCCATGTCTCTCATGGATAGAGGCAGTTGGTATTGTATAACATAGCAGACTCATACCTATGTGAACATCATTCACATAGCTATTTAAAATTGTGAAACACGTTACACATGACTAGTATCTTATGGGATCTTGGGACATTAGCCTAGCACCCTCCTATGCACCCATAAACCAATAATGTACAACTGTACCCTAGTTACAGTTAAAGTGTGACTGTACAGCATCACAGACGTACCAGTACATCACATCAGTATTAACATTTGATAGGTTACATGAACAGTTATGCATGCACATCAAAATTTCATGGTAGTATAAATGTTTCCATGGCAATGTCAGGGTGGCAGTGATTGTGTGGCATATGTCTTGGGTTTGACATGTGCTGATATAAAGTGTGCAGTGTGTATCATTTGGTATGTGAACTCTATCACAGTGACAGCGTCCTCACTCATTGATGCTACACTTTGCAGTGCTGTAGTTTTTGTGTATATGGGCATACTGATGCATTGCCTTTGGTCTAACATATTGCTGTACTATTCATTATAATGAATCACTTCTTAATTCACATATCAGTTGCAGATGCTGCAGACAATATTCATTGCTATTACCTGTGGCAGATGAATGCAATACACAGCTGTGTGCAGGGAATCTACTGATAATAGTGTGTTGTTTTTAAGTGTTGTTATCCATATGGCCAATACCTATGTGTTCCAGGGATGATTTACTCAAGTGTATCAGTTTTGCTACAGTGAGCTTCCACGCATCTTTTTGTTCATACATAACTATCCTTTGTAATGCATAACCATTTTGAGATGACAGTGTAGATATTCCTTCAAGATGTTCTACAACAGAGACCCCCAAGAAAGAAATGCACTCAACCACCAAAACACAACACCAACCCCAGACCATATAGCTCACCACCACAGTGTGCCCCTCAACCCAAGCCCTTAAGGCAAAACACTTTGCCCAATGTACTAATCATAGGAAACTCAATTGTGAGGCACACTGATGTCTCACTCACTAGGCTGAACAAGGAGAAGGTGACAGTCAGTTGTCTGTCTGGTGCCAGGATCTGCCACATAACACATGCACTCAGGTCACCCCACAACAAGTACAAATATGACTCAGTCATTGTCCATGTGAGTGCGAATGATCTGAGACGTACCTCCCTTGACTACATGAAAAGAGATGTGATGGTACTCTTGGATTATATGGTCCAGACAGGTATGACCCTAGCCCTGAGCAGTATTCTACCATCACCTAGAATGATACCACAGTACCAGCAGAAAATGATTGACTTCAACAATTGGCTAAGTTTCTGGTGTCATTCTAAGGGGATCCAGTATCTGTCTGCCTGGGACAACATGATCGACAGACCTCGATGCTTTGCCACAGACGGCCTGCATCTGTCACCCCTGGGATTCCGGGTACTGGCTAAGGCTCTTGCTATCCCTAAAGTGCCTTTCTAGGAAATGTTCCAAAATTCCACTGTAGCAGGTAAAACAAATGCAGTCTGAGGGTCATGCTGCTCAATGCAAGAAGTCTAAATCTCAAGATGCACTCGCTCGAAGCTCTCCTCAAAATGGAGAATGTCGACATCTGTGCTGCAATGGAGAACTGGTTTAAAGATGTAGAAAGTACCCCTGCACTCCCAGGCTACAACTCATTCCATACCTTTCAGCCCCAAGTATGTCCAGAAGCTCCAAAAGTGGTGGTGTTTCCATATTCTTAAAGGATGCGCACACCTCTAGACTGGTAGCCCAGCATAACGTATCTGAGATACTTCAGGTACAACTAACACTGGGTAAGACGGCGATGCAAGCCATAGCCTGCTACAGAACCCCAAACATGTCCCCAGACTATCATTCCAACTTCCTAAACACCCTTGAATCTATCAAGGTCCAATCCAATACTCTCATACTGGGTGACTTCAACTACCCTTCCATCAACTGGGAAAACTATTCAAGTACCAATGTACAGGCCTAATGCTTTCTGGAATTTATCAATTCCAATGCCCTGGACCAGCTCATTCTGACCCCTACTAGAGCTAGCAACTTCCTCAACCTGGTTATCGCCAACATGGGAGACCATTGTTCCACACCTATAGTCAATTCCTCCCTGGTTAAATCTGACCACAAACTGATTACCATGGAAATATCTATCTCACCTACACCCCCCGCTAAGGTGACCACTCTGAAAATCTTCTCTAAAGCTGACTTCGGGCTCCTAAAAACAGAGGTGGCTAAGTTCTTGGCACCCATGCCAATAGAAAATAGCTGCATGACTGCTGAATCATACACCAATGCATTGTATGAGCATGTACACAAAAGCATGGACCTTGCCATACCAAATAGAACTAAGACGCTCTCTTCCTAAAAAAAGGAAGCCAATCTGGTGGTCCCCAGCCATCAATAAACTCTACAACAGAAGGAAGAAACTGTTGCAGAAAAAAATGAAGTCGCAAGACTGGAAAACCTCTCTTATCAGTCTCAAAAAAAGGTGAGATACCTTACCAAATCCTCTAAAGCCAGCTATGAAGGCAGAATTGTGGCTGACACCAAAAATAACCACAAAGGCTTCTATAGCTATATCAGAAACCTCAAAGGCAATATCCAGATTTGCTCTGCGTTATTGCACAATGGCAACTCCAATACTGAGTCAACAGATATAGCCAATATACTGGCCGACAGATTCAGTGCCAACTTTACCCCTCCCCCCCAAGGGCCCTATCACAATACCAGAAGAAAGCATGGTACCCACCATTTCTGTGGCACAGGTAAAAGCTGCATTGTCCAAAGCCAAGAATACGGCATCCATGGGACCTGATAATATTTCTGGTTGCATCTTTCTTGAGCTACAAAATGAACCGGCACCACATCTGTGTGCCCTGTTCAATCACAGCCTTACCTCAGGCTATGTCCCTAATGAATGGCGTACTGCTACAGTCATCCCACTCCATAAAGGGGGAGCAACTACAGACCCTGGGAACTATTGCCCCATTAGCCTGATGAGTCTGGTATGCAAAGCTATGGAGCGCATCATCACAGACCTGCTTAACAAAGATATAGGCAATCTCCAAACTCTTGACCCCTACACAGTTTGGCTTTGTCAAGGGGAGATCCTGTCTGCTGAACCTGGTTGACTTCTTCGAGGCAGTCACCAAGGCTGTGAATGAGGGTAAGGCAATGCATACAGCCTACCTTGACCTGGCCAAAGCCTTTGATACCATTTCCCACTCAGGTATCATTGATTAACAAACCAAACTGGGCATCAATCCTTACATCACTAGATGGATTGCAAATTGGCTTACAGACAGGACCCACTTAGTGAAAGTTGCAGATTCCAAGTCAGACTGTCGATCAGTCACGATTGGAATCCCACAGAGCTTGGTTCTGGGCCCTCTCCTGTTTGGCATTTACTTCTCAGAAGTCCAGGCCAACACAGAAGGACTCTGACTGACCAAGTTCACTGATGACTGCAAGCTAGGAGTCATTATCAGCTCCCCAAGTGATGCAGACATCCTACAAGAGGGCCTCTCTGAGACCAGTGACTGGTGTTGGAACCATGGCCTGAAGCTTAATGCCAAAAAATGCGTCATTATCCCTTTTGGAAAAAACTCAGTTCCCATGAATTACCATGTTGATGGGAGCCCACTGAACACTGAAGCAGCCATAAGAGATTTGGGCACCTAGGTTGACAGCCACCTCACCTTCGACCACCACATTGCCACTGTGGTCAGAAAGCTCTTCTATGTGGCACATCTTATAACCAAAAGTTTTGCATCCAGATAGAAAGAGGTCATCATCCATGTCTACTCATCCCTCATTAGACCAATCATTGAATATAATGCCCCTTTTGGCATGTACCTAACTAGACACCTACAACAGCTGGAGAGGCCACAAAAGTACCTCACAAAAAGGATCTTAGGCCTTAAACACATGTCCTGCATGGACAGATTCAAGAAACTTCAGCTGTTCTCAGACTCTTATCGTTTACTTAGAGGTGATCTGTGCTTGACTTACAAAGCCATGTCCGACCCAGCCCTACTTGAAATGCTACACCTAAAGAAATCCCAATCTCCCCATGCCACACGCTCCAGAGATCACAACCTCATTACCACAATTAACAGAACATACTGGAGGGACAGGTTCATCTCCCAAAGACTGCCCATACTCTGGAATAAGCTTCCCATTCATGTCAAGCAGAGCACCTCGCTGGCCCTCTTCAAGAGAAATCTTGACGAGTGGATGGGTAACAAAAAGTTCACTCCAGGGATCATTCCAGTAGCCCTAGTGGAGATGAGCACTGTGAAGTAACATTGGGTAGCACGGTGCCTTGGCAATCTTTTGGGGGCTAGGCTTATAAAGGCTCCAGGGCCATTAGCCTAGTGCACACCTGTGAACCTATGAACCTATGCATGTGTGGTACGTCTTCCTGAGATGCACCCATTAAATACACAGCTCATTGACAACATTGATGGCATGGGTTACATTCTTGCAAATGTGGATCATGGCATATGTGTCATGTAATCCTCTCAACTAGCCAGGATTGCTCCTAATTTAACTACAGGTATAACAATGTCTCTCTTAACACCTCCAAAAAGTGGTCATTTTTAAGGAAGGTGTGCTTGATTCACCTTATAGATTACTGACAAATCATTAGAGTTGTAGAAGTGTGTTCCTACAGAACATGTATAATAACTCACAATCACATATCTTATGTCAATGGCAGAGATTAATGGTGGTATTATTCTGACATTTTGTCCATGATTGTGCCTGCTTCTGTCTACTGCTGTCCATGAGGTTGTTGCAATGTATCTCTGATTAACCGAGTGCTATGCTAACATTTCAGTCATACTCAAGAGAGTGATTTTGCACATCTTCACAATATGCACATTCCCCTATTGTATATGCCATCCTTGCTAAATATCCTCTCCAGTGATCATTTCGGGGTTTATATCACAACCAATCATCTCCATTGATATGTGACCTTGCATGGCAGTCACGTAATATGGTATAACTGTGTGATGATATGGATGTACCTGCAGAGGAGGTAGAAACAGCAATACCTCCTGTAATATGTTCATATGTGATTACTGTTGATGCCACTGACTTGTCTTTGGGGTGTACTTACATTGACATGCCCTTATCTCTTGAACTTTGGCATATGTTACAGCCCTCTTCCTGCCATTCATGTCTGGGGCCCTTTTTGATATACACACTTCCCCAGACTAGTGTATTTATATTGCATTCTATGTATCCCTCATGATCACTGCAAAACTTTTTATATCAGTATGTCAAAAATGTGTTGTAGTGTACATTGCACTGAGCACACTTTTCTATAATGTGTTATTAGTGCATTCATTACATTAATTTTAGTCTTGGTAGTCATTGTGACTGTTCACACAATTGCCCAGAGTAAGTTTGCCTACAGGTAAAATTGTCTGCTTGGGTCATATGCCTTGGTGATGCTTACACAGTTTCCTGTCTGATAACACTGTTGCTGGCCACAAAACCTTACTTGTATCTGTGTAAATGCAATTGTGGCATACAGATGTGATTAGCATGCATTGCTGCTCATCTCGCAACCACGTACACTCCATGTAAACTTCACACTAAGCCTACACAGAGTTTATTGAATCCCCAGGAATGAGTTTAGGAAGAATACACTGGCAGCAACTAGTCTTTAAAACTGACTCTCTGATTAGAAGCATAAAATTAAAATTACAATATTCATCTTAAGTTTAAAAAGTAATAAGACAAACATAATGTTTGGTTTTAGGTTTTGTTTAGGTATTATTATTTTTATTTTCAGAAGCAATCTTTTCCTGGTAATTCTTTATAAAAGATTTGTGCATTCTTTTTAATGTTACTGAAACAGCACCAAACTAGTATTACAGGATTTAGAAGCTCACCTGTCACATTTTCCAAAAAAGGTAGTTCATTATCTTCCATCTCTTTCTCTCTCTGTATCTCACATATTTTTAGTACAGCAATACAAGATAAATGCTTAGAAGTGTTTTTTATGGAAAAGTCCATTATCCATTTATGATTGTTTTCTGAGATTGTGTTTCTTTCTCAGCAGATTGGTTTCATCACGTAGAAATGGAATATTAGACTACCCACACCCAATGGCAGTTACAAGCTGCTTAAAAATGTTATTCCCAGTAGGGAAAGGAAAATGTTTTTACTCTTCAGCAATGTACAAGCCAACAGCATAAGTTTATGTGTTAAAGTATAAAGAAACAAGGAAATACTCACATATTTTCAAAACTTTTTTTTTTATTATCTAAATCTCAGACCTGATTTGTAAAGGCCTAAGGCATAGCATTGCATGCAGGTAATCTGTGTGGGTGTATGGGATAAATGTATCACCTGGAGTGCATGCACCAACTCCTCCTAAACACTGCACAGGTTGTGCTGGCAGAGCTTCATAGCACTGGGAAACAATGACTGTGGAGAGTTATTACAGGCAGGCAGAACCCCATCTGCATCCTACCACTGTGTGCACAAAATGACTATCAGCAATCTATGGTTAGAAATGGCTCATAGGAGCAGCTGTGCCCTAATACTGTAAAAGGTGCATACTAGTGATTAGCTGTGTCGCATAAATCCAGTGCACATGTATGCTCACACTATAAGATGGATAAAGCCCTCTCACCATCTAATGCATGGTACTGTCCTTACGAGATGTCTGGATTTATTGTTTCTAGTCCACACAAGCATTTCAATGTTTTAGTGCTCCATCATCAAGGTGTCTGTATTCCAGAGGTGAGCCCAAAAATAATTATAGGTGGATAGTTTTCAGAGAAAAGAGTGTATGGTTTATCTGCTAATACATTTCTCTCTGGTTGTGCCTACAGCATGACAGGGCAGTTGAATGGTGTAAGATGATAACTGCAGTAATATGGTAGCTGCAGGCATACCTTTCCTATAAGGAAAGGAGAGTGCTCCCAACTATTGGAAGCATTCAGTACCCTCTTAAGATGACCACATGCTCTATGAGTGAATTAGCATCTCTCTGCAGACTTGTAACATGCCATTAAGCAGAGCTACTGCTATTTTGCAGAAGGCAGCATATGCCATTGTTCATGTAGTATTCTGTCTGGTCCTTTGTGGTGCATTCCCTTTTCTGTGTTTTATTGATCTCATATGGGTCAACTAGTGTATGCATGCTAGGGTACTGGTGTGATGGGTGCGGTTGTGTAGTGCAGTCCCATTGAGAGGCATGAGCTCAGTAGATGAGATGCCTTCAGGATATATGGTAAGGAATGTTGTTTGTCAAGCAGTGCTGTACTGTGAATTATGTATTGAGATGTATATTCTTTCCTCTGTCTCCTGTATGGGGTGTGTTTTCAGCCCTGGTCTCATCACTGCTCTGTCATGCAGCTCTTTAGTAGTGAGTTTGTATGACTCAGTTACATGATGATCCAAGGCATGGAGTTGTGCATGGTGTGGTGTAAGTGACTGTATGATTGTGTTTGCCTGTGCTCTTCTTCTGTATTGTAATAGTCTGTCGCATTGCATAGAATGTGTTTTCTTCCCCCTTACACACACACACACACACACACACACACACACACACACACACACACACACACACTAGGGCTTTGATTTGCTCCAGGTTTGTACAGGCTGAACCTATACACTAACCAACAGAAGTGAAACTAAGCACTTCCAAAGAATTATTCAGAGACTAGACTTGCAAAATATTATGAGAAGTAAATGGAAATTTGAAAAAAAATAACTATGCTAGAACATCATTTAAAATACTTTTATGTGCGAATTCATGAGAAACTGAGAACGTTTATTATATAATGAATACTATAATTTATACCTCTACATGGTTTTAAACTGAAATTTTCATCTTCACGCTCACAAAAATCAAAAAGCAAAACAAACATTTTATTCTTTGTATAGTATATGACCCCTAGTTATGAATCATTTCACTGAAACAAGACTGTCAAGTTTCAAAACTTTTCTCTGAGGATAGTTTCCCATGGAAAAGCACTGCTCAGAGAAAGCTGAAATTATATTTCTTTACTGATCTCCCACCATCATCCGCCACCACTTAGAAAACCAATTATGACATTCCTACATCCAAGAGAAGAACAACACTTTCTCAGAAAGTGATTTCAGAATCAGCTATTCATTAAGGAATCTCAAAAAATAAATATTTTGTGTCTTTGAGTAATGGTTTTAGAAAACAGTGTTTGACAAAACAGGACTGAAGCAGTTCCACCTCTGACAGACTGGACATATTGTGTCTTAATGTTGTTTGCTGATTGGTTGCATTGATAAAGTTTGCAAAGTGCAAAGAAAGATATTTGCAAGTAAGACAGGATAGGTATTTTTGAGGTTATCAAAGTATATAGCATAAATTATAACTCATACTTCATTATTTTTGAGCAAATCATTATCTTATTATTCTAAGCATATCTTATTCAGTATTCTTTAGTATATCGATATTTTCCTTACTGTTTGCCTTAACTCTAACGGAAAACCTGTATTTCATTCAATTTATTTGGTGATATTCTGCATAATCTGGATGTTCCACTTGCTATGTAATCCCCTATTTATAAGCCTTCTGTCTCTCAGTTAATTCTTCTTTGTAGTCCAGGTCATGGCTGAAAAGGGCCTTTGAGCCAGTCTACCTATGCAGTTAACAAATTTAGAAAAGGAATTTCTTTCTCTCTCTCTCTCTCTATATATATATATATATATATATTTATGGTTTACTATTAGATTTTTCAAAGTGAACTCATCAACTGTACTGTTGTCGAAGACAGAAGTTCGAAAACGGTAATATCGAACACCAAAAGCCAACCTAGGAACGGTTTTAACATGGGTCGAGATAGGTGTTCAGTGTTATTGCCAAACTACAAACCTCTCCCCTATCTCAACCCATGTTAAAACCCATTTTTAGGTTGGCTTTTGGTGTTTGATATTACCGTTTTCGAACTTTTGTGTTCGACAACAGTACAGTTGACGGAATTTGCTTCGAAAATCTAATAGTAAACCATATTTATATATGTGTGTGTGTGTGTGTGTGTGTGTGTGTGTGTGTGTGTGTGTGTGTGTGTGTGTGTGTGTCAAATAAATAAATCATGTTTAATATAAAGATTAAAGACATAAATTTGAAGAACCTCAGTTTAGATATACGTTTTATTTGCATTTTCATAAAATAGTATATTATTAACAAAGACTATGTCAACCAGAAAAAAAGCATGTTTTGTCTTTCTTTGTGACGGATCAGTCACATGTACATTTGTGTGTGCATATTTGGAGAGAGGTTGCATTGCCACACCCATTTTATTAAATATAACTTACTTCAAGACTGATACATCCTAGAGTAAATGTATATGTAATGAAATGACTGGTCTGGGGTTCACAATTTTATCAAATCTTTCAAGAATTTCAGAAGATTTGTCTGCAAATGAGATTGATTCAGCTAATACAGAATTAAACAGGTCTTGTTTCCTCTAATTAAAATATCATCATTATCATTAATGCATTCATGTTATTCTTCTGTTACATTTTTATGACTTAGGAGTAACATTTGCAGTGTTTAAAAGCAAATTCTGTATTTGTGATAGAAGGCTGTACTGCTAGCACCATTCTGATATTACAAGGGCCCTGTTTTTGTGGATACATCTGCAACGTTGTTATTGGGTACAGCGTTCTTTAGCCTTTCTCCTTTCTGACAGTTTTATGCACATTGTGTAAAGAGGTTTATGCAGTATTTTGACCTCGAACTGTTAAGGCATAAGGCTAGATGACCATGACGGGGGGACTCTGATTTTCTTCTTCATTTTCTGAAAACAAAGCTGGAAGTCAGTGAAAAAAAAACAGAGATGGGGCACAAGCAGAAGACCCTGTTATATGAGAATGACCAAGAATGTGAAGCTTGATTTCACAGTGTGAAGGACGGACACAGTTATATGCTTCAATGCACGAAGTCCTATAAATAATATTTTAGATAATCTGATTTTTGCTTGTTACTGTGAAGCCAGCCCGAGGAAAGTGGCCATCAACTGATTTACAGCACAAATTTAACAATGAATGGGTCATACCTACACTATGATGTGCACAGCTGTGACAGAGGATACCTCGGGTGGTTTGCCTTGAAAGATGGAGACTGAAAAGCATATGTTAAAGAATAGAAGATGATAACTAGTGCCACTTTGTAAAGTGTACCTAAACCATACGTTCACATGATTCTCGGAGAATACAACACAGGCAACCAAATGAAAGAGGTCTTTCACAAGCTAGCAAAGTGAGAAATATTTCCACAGTTGGATTCCTGTATGTATCTTTTTTCCAGCTTGTTAGACATAGCATTTGCTAAATATGTAATCACCCATAGGATCCTACAGTGGTAAATACAGAGAAGGTGAAGCAAAGAATTTACATGCACCCCAGTGACATTAATCCCACTGCTTTATTAATGGCATTGCACTGTGACTATCATTGCAAAATGTTACCTACTGAATGTCTTTTAATGTCAGGAATGCAGCTTAAATTGTCTTGCAGGTAGACTTCTCAGTATTAAAGAAGGAAGGAGTTTTAAAATAAGGATCTTGAGTGAAGTGTAATAGTTTCAGAAAATAATATAATAAAAAACTAAATGACTATACCATCAACTTACAAAGAGAACAGTAAGCACTGCTATGAAGAAGCATTTCTTTAAGGAGAGAAACGCATCTCCTTAGGATTATTGACCAGAGGCAACACATGGGGATTTCAAGCAATGTTGTGTCTCTAAGGGAGACTCTGCTGTTGGGAGTCTGATATCATATGACTCTGCATAGTGAGTAACTGTAAAGTAAAGTTTTGTGTATCTACAGCTACGTCTGCTGCATCTTAGTTTTTACATTTAACAGTGTGCAAACTTTTATACGTACATACACTATGTGGTATCTGAATTACATTTGACACTAGAAGCTGCATTTCCATACTGATCTGCATTTTTGACTGCTTGAGCTGTTTCTTCCATTTTGAATTTCACAGAGAAATATGTGCAGTATTACAGCCATGTTTAATAGAAGGCCATCATCAGATGTCTCATTTTATAGTAGAAAAACATGTAACATTTTGTTTTTCATATTTTGTCATTTTCACATTACAACTAGTTATTTCTGAACTGAGAATGATTGAATCTTGCTTTTAAATACATTTATTACATTTTCCACAGTCTACTGACCCACACATTTCTTTGGCTGCATTTCTGCAATTTCTGTCTCAAAATGTCTTCACTACAACAACCAATGGAAACTACTCAAGAAACTAGAAATTTTAGGATCGTTATGTCACTGTGAGAGAACTAATGAAATTCTAATTACAATGTTCCTTCATGTCATATATGAGGACTATAAGTATTTAACACTTTTAACCTTAGGTTAGAAGAGAAACATAATTTCTGTCTTGTAAAACAAGTTTCAAGACCATGAATTTGGCAAATTGCAAGATACTAATAAAATTGTGTGCGGAATCAAAAAATGATCTGGGCAGAAGCAGATTATTAAGAAATATTGATCTGATACTGAATAAAGTAAATGATGGATTTTCTTGATGTCTACCACTGAACAGGATATGCACAATTCAAAGTCTTCATCAAACTGTTAAAATAGACATCCATTTCATTCTTTGATTGACACACATATGGGTCAAAAGTACGCTTCAAGTAAATTAAAAAAAATGCTTTGAGTGATGCACGCAATGCACATTCTTAATTTATGAATCAATGGAAGTGTTTATGTTTATTGTATGTGTTGATTTCTGGTACTTCCTATATATATTTAAGTAATGAACTAATATGTACTGTAATAATAACAATCTACAGGCAGTCTAAAGTGGGACTAGCAACATGTTTAACTACTCACTGGAACTCACAGTGTGTTAATTAGCACCAACGAATGACAACAAAGGAACTCAGTTTTTATATTAAAGACTGAAAATTTTTTGAAAAGGTGATATTATTTAAAGTGAAAAAAATTGGAAAGCATTGTGCTTATCTTTTAACACACAGGATAAGAAATAAGCTATACAAATTATATTTTAGAATGTAGACATCATTAGAGTAATTGGACAACACTGTAATCATTTTGTTTAAACACACACGATTTAAATTAAGATGCTCAAACTATGCTTTACAACCTGAACAATAATAGAAAGCCAATGTCATAGTGAAGCATTGTTTCCATAAGTACTGACATTTCTTAGTAAAAGTTTGGCTTTGACATGTAAAAATGAAAATAATTATAAAATACTGCATTTGTTTTTAACATAATTCATTTATTCACAGGTTAATTATGTAAGTACTAGGCAATTGGTCTGACGAACATTACAAGCCTTACATAAAAACAGCATATTCAAAAGTTCCCTCGAGTCTAAAGGATGGCAAGACAAAATAGACCAGGAGAGAATGTGAGGCTTTCTGTCCAATTATCTAGGTTCACCTTGAAGATGGCAAAAGTGCTACTTTGCTTGACATGTAGTAGACATTTGTTGTAGAGGTGGGTGATATGTTGGGATATGAAGTTTCACACCAACATGTCCTTTTAATCTATGAATGAAGATTTAGCTACTTTAACTAGGTGTTTGAGGTAATACTTTCATTGAGAAGAAACAGGAAGTCAGGAGAAATAGGATCTTTCATGTCTGGAAAGGTTAGACACAGATCCCCATTGCAGAATCTATAAGAGACTGTGTATGGAGGGTTGCTAGTCTGTCATGCTAACTAAGATTTTTGAGGCCAATGATCTTTTTACTTATAAATCTCTGAGGACTCACAATCTGAGTGATAGGTTTGGACAAATATATGCCAAAAGGTGCTTTATATTCTATAATGGGTCTGATGAGATACAAGTAAAGGAGAATTTGGTCTAGAGAAGAAGCATTTGCAAATTAGATGAGCCGGATATAAGGCTTTCAGCACTACTGTGAAAACGTGATGGTAAAATTATAAGGAACTGTCAACAAGAATATTTGGATCCCTTACAACAGTGTCTGATTAGAAAGGTCTGTCATTTACATGGTATGGGGAAAAATGTTCTGTTTATGAAAATGAACTAAACTGTATTTTTTTACATTTAATTTGAAATAATTGCCCTTGCATGAGAGTTAACATAGTGTATCCCATAATGGAGCAATAGTGAGACACTGGAAGTTTGAATAATAACACCTGATTTACAACCATCTTCAGACTTAGATAACCATAGACCATTTTCAATGTCCAGGTTAATAATTTTGAGATAATACTTTGCATAGTCTTACATATGAGACTAGTGAGACTCATGGATGTATAGTTACCAGGGTCTGTGGCTAGGCTACCCTTGTGTAAAGTCATTACAATGGTTGTTTTCCAGGCTTTATGAAGTGTAACCAGTGGAGATGCTTAGATTAATGAGGTTAAACAGGGATTCAGATAGGCCATATTTGGTGGTGATAATCAGGCAGCCTGGTATGTTATCAGAGACGATGGATGAGGTGTTCTTAGCTTGTCAGAAGGCAGAGAGAACTTGTTCAGGTGGCTAGGATTGTGGAATTCACGGGATAGCTATAACTGTGGATGGAGTAAATTTTGATCTAATTTTTTCCATTAGGATATTAGCTATATTCTTTGGGTCAGAGCATTATTGTGGTCTAGCTCTGAACAATATTGGGTGTTAAATCTTACCTTCCAAACATAGTTAAAGATTTGCTGCATGTTTGGTTTTAGTTGTTATTTCAAAGTTCATCCTCTTTGGGCTTCATAACGGTTCTCTTAAATTCTTTACTAGTTTTCTTAAGTGTGCTCTTCTGGTAGGTAGAATGAGACCTCTTACAAACACTATAGCAATAACCCACGCCTGGGTGTGGGTAATGCTGGATTTACCCATGGTTGGCGTGGTTTGGTCCCGAGGGCGAAGCCGTAAACAAACAACGATGGCTAAATCAGCATTACCCACACCCAGGCGCATACTATTATACAATGACATTATTTAAGAAAAGAAATAATTACTTTTCTTAAAATAATGGCATTGTATAATGCCTCTTTGCTGCCCTTCCGCAGCTGTCTGGTGTTCCACGGCAGTTCTGATGTACTGCGCACGCAGTACATCAGAGCTGTGGCAAAAGCAACGGAGAGCGCAAGATCTCCGTTGCTTTTATCTCGCTATGTTAAATGGGTTTAACATGCGAGACAACTTTAAAATAAGCAACGGAGATCTCCGTTGCTTATTTTAAAGCTGTCTCATGTTAAACTCATTTAACATAGCGAGACTAAAGCAACGGAGATCGCAAGATCTCCGTTGCTTTACTATTAAGCTATGTTAAAGGAGTTTAACATGGCGAGACAGCTTTAAAAGCAGCGGATATCTCCGTTGCTTTTTAAATCTGTCGCTATGTTAAACTCTTTTAACATAGCGAACAATGTTTTACTAACGGAAAAGTCCGGGCGACCGGACCTTTTTCCGTTAGTATATTGAGGGATTTACAACGGGCACGCTGGTTGGGCTGGCCAATCAGCGTGCACGTTTTAGAGTAGGCATTGTATAATAAGCAATATCTTTCCCTTTTTATATAATTTATTTATTTGGGTATTCCAAACATAGGGATTTACTTTTAAATGTTTCATTATATTTGCTGCAGATACAGATTGCCTTATAAATATAACTATTTAAGTGGGAGTAGAAGTCAGAGGCGTAGTCAGTAGCTTTAGCAATGAGATCCACCAGAGGAGGAGTGCAGCAGAAATTAAGCACCAATTAACCAAAGAAGGGCTGCTTTTGAGAAGTCCCAAAACGCAGAATTACTTATGGTGGTAGTCTGAAACTTATGGTCTGAATTAACAAGGCAGAATGATATATATGGGGATGTGCAAGAAACTGCCATATTTGTGAGGACTGGATGAAGGATATTGGGGCCCCCTAGTATAATGGTTAACTTTTAGTTATGTACTCACCATAACTTCAGATGTTTGGGATCCATCTCGCCTACATTCTGACTGATGGGTTCGGAGCCGATCCCTCGGCTCCGACTCGGCACGCTTATGCCAAAGAGCGAAGTCTCTTATTGGCTGAGCTTACTATATCCCAGGATGCACCACTACCAGTCCCCCAGATCTAGTTTGTCCGCATACATGCACACATGCACACCCTGCTTATATAACATCGTCAGATGAAACGAGATAAAACAGTAGAACTCAAAACCGTTCAATCTCTTCTGATCTCCAAGGCAGGGGGAAGGAGGGTGGGTATTAGGAATGTAGGCGAGATGGATCCCAAACATCTGAAGTTATGGTGAGTACATAACTAAAAGATGTTATGTGATCCTATCTCGCCTACATTCTGACTGATGGGACAGCGTCCCTAGCACCTGAATCCTGGCTGGCTCACTGGAAAACACTCCTGAGTACCGTGGAACCAAATGAAGCTCGTCCTCTAGATGCCACATCCAATTTGTAGTGGGAAATGAAAGTGTGCGGATTGGACCAAGTAGCCGCAGCACAAATTTCCGATATAGCGAGCTTGGAATGAAAAGCTATAGAAGTAGCCATAGCCCTGGTAGAATGAGCTTTGATGGATGTTGTAAGTTGCTTATTCGAAGAAGAATAAGCCTGAGTTATGCAATCTCTGATCCATTTGGAGATAGTAGCTTTTGTGATGGTTTGGCCCAATTTATTATCTGAGAAGGACACAAACAACTGGTCTGACTTACGAAGTTGCTGAGTCCTGTCTAAATAGAAGCGTAATTGCCTGTGAACATCCAATTTATGGAGAGTGTATTCTGCTTCATTGGAGAATTTTGGGAAGAAAACTGGTAGCTCTAGAGATTGTTGGAGACAGAAAGTAGAACAGACCTTTGGGACAAAGGATGGATTAGGCCTAAGTGATACTCTATCCTTGTGGAAAATCAAGTACGGTGGCTTAATAGACAGGGCTTGAAGCTCTGAAACTCTTCTTGCAGAAGTAATTGCAACTAAGAAGGCAGTTTTCCAAGACAGATATTTTAACTCACATGTAGCAGCCGGTTCGAAGGGGAAGATGTTAATGCTTGAAGCACCAAATCAAGATCCCACGGAGGTGCAGGATGAAAAATTGGGGTCTTAATAGGCTCGCACCTTTAATGAAAGTTTTGCATAGTCTGCTGCTCATCAAAGGAGGATCCATGGATTCGTGGAATTTAGAGATAGCCGCTAGTTGGACTTTAATAGTTGAGACAGAAGATCCTTGATTAAACAGGGATGTTAAGAATTTCAAAACCTCTGGGACAGGAGCAGAGATAGGGTCTAAGCCCTTGAGTTGAGCCCAGATAGCAAACCTCTTCCACTTACTGAGGTACAATTTGTTAGTGGTGGGTTTGTGGGCGAAGATAAAATGTGAACAACTTCGGGTCTAGTGTGTGACTTCTAACTAAAGTCGGAAGTGGAGGAGCCAAGCTGTCAATTTCAAAGATTGAAGGGACTGATGCCGATGTCCCGACTGATGGATTAGCAAGTCCGGAATTAGGTCTAAAGTCCACGGATCGTCCACCGCATGCTTCTTCAGGTAAGGAAACCATACCTGACGAGGCCAGAATGGGGCAATCAGTATCATTGAGGACCCCAATTGAGAAGCTTTTTGAATAACTTTGGGGAGAAGTGGAATTGGAGGAAAGGCATAAAGTAGCCCTGTTGGCCAAGGTTGTGCTAGAGCATCCATAGCTGGTACTCCCTGATGTGGGATCAAGGAGAAGAACCTTTGGCACTTGGTGTTTAGTGGAGTTGCAAATAGGTCGCAGCAGCGTCCCCATCTCCTGAAAACCTGAGCTGCTACTGTGTGGTTTAGAGACCATTCGTGAGGAGAGAGAATTGTCCTGCTCAATTTGTCTGCCAATATATTTGACCTTCCGGGATGTGGGTCGCTACCAAGAAGCGGTTGGTAGCTACAGCCCATTCCCACACTCTCATGGCCTCTCTGCAAAGGGGGTACGATCTGGTCCCTCCTTGTTTGTTCAGATACCAGACCACCGACATGTTGTCTGTGTGGATGGCGATGATGCCCTGAGGAAGAAACTTGTGTAAGGCCTGTAGGGATAGAAGTACAGCCCTCATCTCCAACACGTTGATGTGGAGGAGAGCTTCGTCTGGAAGCCAGGAGCCCTGAACTAGCCTGCCCAGACAATGCCCCCCCCACCCTATCTGGGAGGCATCTGTCGTCAGGGTAACCACTGAAGAGGGAAGAACAAAGGGTTTTCCTTGATCCAAATTGGATGTCTGAAGCCACCAGCGAAGGTCCCTTTTGCATATTTCCGTGATCATGATGTGATGATTGAGAGGAAGATCCTGAAAGGACCATTGAGTTGACAATAGCCACTGAAGAATCCTCATGTGCAATCTCGCCAGAGGAACTAAAAGAACCGTGGCAGACATTGAGCCTGAAACTTGTAGAACCATCCTGGCTGGGGCTTTGGATCTCGAGATCAGAGCTTGAACTTGGCCCTGTAAAGTTTGGATCCTTTCGGCAGGAAGAAAGACGCATCAATCTTGAGTCTATCTCTGCTCCTATGAACTTTATGCGTTGAGAGGGCAGCAAGACAGACTTTGACCAATTGAATGTAATCCCAGGGTAATACCCAGGAGATGGTGGCTTTGAGGTTGTCCATTAGTAGATGCCTGGTGGTGGCAGTCAGGAGCCAGTCGTCCAGATAGGGAAACACTTGGAATCCAAGACTTCTCAGGTGAGCCGTCACTACTGCCAAACACTTGGTGAACACCCTGGGGGCTGTGGTGAGACCAAAGGGCAGAGCGCAAAATTGGTAATGACTGACTCCCAGGCTGAAGCGCAGATACCTCCTGGACGCCTGATGTATCGGTATGTGATAATAGGCGTCCTTGAGGTCTATGGAACACATCCAAACATCCTTCTCCAACAATGGGAGAATGGATTGTAACGTGACCATTCGGAACTTGGATTTCGTGACGGATTGGTTCAGTCTGCTGAGATCAATATTGGTCTCAGGTCCCCTGTCTTTTGGCACTAAAAGAACCTGGAGTAATTTCCTGATCCGATCTGGTCTGTGGGGACGGTTGGATGACTCCTTTTCTAGCAGCTTTAAAGCTTCTGCGGCTGCCATTTCCCTTTGACTGGGTGGTGGGTCCGGGATTCTTTTGGACGGTGGGGGCGAGTATGTGAATGGGATGGTGTAACCTCCGGCAATGATCCGAAGCACCCATCTGTCCTGAGTGATTGACTCCCAGGCTTTTAGGTGCTTGGCAAAACGACACCCGACTGGCTCCGGAGCAGCACAGCCGGGCAATCCCTCATGACGTGTGGGAGGCTGAAGAGCCACGAAAGGACTCGCGGTCTCCAGAATTGCGGGGCCCTCTGCCGCCTCTGGGACGGCGTCTCCCTGAAAAATTTCCCTGTCCTCTGCGTCTGGAAGGGGAATCTTCCTGCTGTTGGGAGAAAAACTTACGAGATTTGCGGAACCACATTTTCCCCCCTCCTTTAGCCTTGGGGTAAGGCCGAAAGGGGGTGGAATAACGGGCTCCTACGGCAGATAAAGTTTTTCCCTCTTGCTCACAGCGGGTAAGGGTGTCTTTAACCTTGGGTCCAAACAAGGAGGACCCATCAAAGGGAGCGTCGTGAAGGAAGACTTGAAGGCCTCCGAAACTGACACAAGCGGAGCCAGGCTTGTCTCCGTGAGCCACGCCTGTGCCTGCCGCTCTACCGCCCCTTGGCCGCATAGGAAATGAGCCTCATGGACGAGTTAGAAATTGACATAAGGATAGCCAACTGAGAGCTAACCGACTGGGCTAGCTGCTCAGGTAGGTTACCCGAGAGGGAATCTGACAACTCCTTGACCAGATCCCTCTGAAGCCTGGTAAAATGTGCCAAATAATTCAGAGACCTTAAAGTAAAGGCCGCTGAAGTCAGGGTGCGCTTCCCATACCTGTCCATACTCCTAGACTCCTTATTAGGAGGATGGATGGACGTTGAAGCCTCTGCCACGTCCTGTTGTGTAGCAGATGCCACCACCATGGCATCTACAGCCACGCCTTTAGTGAGGAACTCCTTCTCGGGGAGCAGACAAAAATTTATTTGGACGAGAAGGGACTGGTTCCACGGTATCTGGATGTTCCCACGCCCTTGACAAACTAAATCCAGAAGCTCGTTGAAGGCGGAGGCACCCAGGAGGCGGAGGGCTGAGCCCCAAAGGCCTTGAGGAGCACTGACTCATCAGCAGAGGGGGGTTTGGATATCCAGCCACCTCGTTGTTTAAGGATCTCTAAGATGTCTGCAAATGAGACATCATCCGAGGGCGACTGGGACCCCTCTGCATCATCAAGATCAGTGTCTGATGTAATAGACTCGGGGAGTCCACGTGCTTCCTCTTGCACGATCTCTTCCTTGGGGTTCCTCCGAAGACAACTCCGAAGAACCCTCAGGAGGAGGGAACCCCACTGGGGTAACCTCAGGCCCAGGGCTCCGCTGACTACGGACAGGGAACTGCCAAAGACCCAGTCTCCACGCCCAGGAAGGTGCCGGTAAAGCCGGAGAGATGGCGAAGAGGACTTGGCCAAGGCACTCCTCATGGCTCTGAAAGCCGGACCCCAGAATCCTGGGAGTGTCCGGTCCCGAGCCGTGATAGCCGACGGAAGTCCCAGCGAAGCACCGAGGGAGGCTCGGAACCAGCATAGGTCCCAAACATCACCCCGGGTCCAGCCGAAGAAGTCCGCGTACCAAACTCGGACCCGAAGGCCGGGTTGGAGTAAGGGTCGGCGCCGACCCTGAGATCTCCACCGGCCCCGACAGCACCTCCTCCGCGGAGCCGAAGCAGTCGGAGGAGGAATGGCAATGGGTGGGCCAAAGTCATCGGCTCGAAGCCAACTGGGTCGGAACCGAAACAAATTTTGGAAGACTGGGGACTGGAACAGTCTTTGGAGCACCCTGTCTATATCAGAATCTGACATCCTCGAAGATCGAGAGGAAACAGAACGGGTTCGAGTCGGCCTCTCCAACGGCCCCAAAGGGCTAGGGGACCGGCTCTGAGGTGACTCGATGAGTATCGGCGCCGAAGGAATACATACATCAGATTCCATCGGTGCCGAGGTGGACTTGGCCGAGGAGGAAGTGTCTGAGCGGGCGACCCTTGTCGGCTCCGAGACCAGTGGAGCCGGCGAAGGTGACCCGCCTCTCGATGCCCCAGCCATCGGCTCCGAAGCCAGAGGAGTCGATACTGGTGGCATCGAGGCAGACCGTTCCGACCTCGGCTCCGAAGTCCTTGGAGCCGAAGGAGAGGCCTGCCTATGTCTCTTAGCGGTCGGATCCGACGGACTGGTCGGAACCGACGCCCTTTCTTTGGCGGAGAAGGAGAGGATGCCAAGGCTTCTTCAAAAGAAGGTTTAATTAACCCCTTAAGAATTAATTTATTTTTCCTCTCCTGGAGGACCCTTGAGGAAAAAGCGTGACATACGCTACATGATTCCTGTAAATGTTTTGCACCTAAGCAATACACACAGAGCGAGTGATCGTCCGTGATGGACATTTTGAAACTACATTTTATACATTTTTTAAAGCCCGAAGGCCTAGGATTCTGAGACATTATGGGGAGAATTTCAGTAATCTGACTGAAAAAATACAATTACTGGTGACACCCCTAAGTATAGGCTTACAGTTATCGCTCGCAAATGACAGGGGACTTTGAAAACCCTGTAAGAACAAACAGCTACAAAAAATTTAAAGCCTTTTCACTATATGTAAGATATAGTAGGGTTGATTGACCGGGAAGGCCCTAGATGAAGGGGGCCTGCCAAACTCAACCCAATCACACAACAAAAATCTTCAACAAATCCAACCAATCACACAACAATGAGAAGAATAGCTGTTAAAACAGCTTTTTTGAGAGAAAAACAGCAAAAACTGACAGAAAAAATTAGTTAAAATAACTACTCAGCTCAGCCAGCTCGAGACCACGTCTTCGCAGGTTAGCGGCAAACGAGATCTGGGGGACTGGTAGTGGTGCATCCTGGGATATAGTAAGCTCAGCCAATAAGAGACTTCGCTCTTTGGCATAAGCGTGCCGAGTCGGAGCCGAGGGATCGGCTCCGAACCCATCAGTCAGAATGTAGGCGAGATAGGATCACATAACATCTATTTGCAAAACAGAGATAGCATTTATAATGTCATTAAAGCACTGAACATGCCAATCATTGACAGTGTAGGTCAGTCAGTTTATTGATTGATAGTTGACGTCCCCAACTAGAATGGTATAGAGTTTAATGGGGGTGTCATTGAAGGTGTTAATAGAGCTATCATGCTCATAAGGTGATATACAGGGGTTCCATAGTTATTTATGAAGTGGTAATTAGTCTTTGTTATGGTGAGTTGGTGATTTAGGAATTTAAATATAGTGTCTTGATGAAGTAAGGTACACAAACAATGATTTACAAGCTAAACAGCACCAGTGAAGCATTTTCTTGATCAGAAGTGCATAGATCAGTATTGGTGTAGCTAATGTTCTAGTTAATGCTAATGTTTAGCATTGCTAAAATACAATCATCTTAATGGTTGCAGCTAAGTTAGGCATCACTCACCAGTATTTCCTGGTATACTCATGTGTTGTGAAGTGATCTCTTTGCTTGAGCATTATCCTTTCCATAATAGTTTTTTCACATGAACTCATTACCATATGAGGTGACCTTTCTAATTTGGCAACATTCATCTATGTAAATACTCCTTTTGCTCACAATAACGTTCCTCAAACTGGACAAAACTTTTGTTATAGGCATTCCACTGTTCTCAAATAATTGTGATGCAATGAAGGACATGACTTGCAATGATAGGAATGAAGATGTGCTTAATGACATGAGGCAAAGCACAGGTAATCAACCTTTATGACATGTTCATACATTTCATACACCCACCTGTCTATAGCAACTTTCTGATCACCTTTGTGTGTATGGCCTTTACAAATTTACTTTCCTCTGAAACCACAGTTTTTCCTGTACCAGCAAGTTTCACAGTATTCTGAAAGAGCAAGTACAAGTACAAATCATGGAGAAATTTAAACTATTACACCAGTTTTCGGGAGCTCAGATCAACCTAATTTTCTGCATTGATGAATGGAGTTTGACATGTCCAACTGTATGCCAATAGTGCCAACTTTCTCAAAAAAGAACCCTGCTTTTGGTTACAGTGTGAGCAAACCCATTTTGCTTCAATAGACTATCAACATTGCTGTGGTGTTCTCATGTAATATAGATCAGCCTTATTTAAGATGATCTAGTTGCAGTGATAAATGAAAATATAAGTTCCCCATCTGGGATGCCCACTTGCATTGTTTTCTCATCATCTGGCAGTCAGTGCAGAGGATTAAGGAGCTATTAATCAGCTGTTTCCTGTGGTACAGGGTTTGATTCCCTCAGCCTACATTGCCTAACTCTGTGGTTCTAAGCAAGTCACTTAACCAGACAGTGCTCCTAGGCAGAGTCTGAAAAAGGTCCAGGGAGATCAATGCTCTACCCCATCAACAAATACAAATAAATCAAGTTCCTAACATGAACAAGGAAAGCACACAATATTCACTGAAACTAATATTTTAGAATATATGCAAATTCCTAAGTCTGAATACAGCTAGTTAAACTACATTACTACCTCTCTACATGCTAATTATTTAATCATTACATTTGCAGATGGCTGTAAACTTGGAGCAGTCACTGAATCCCCAAATTACATAGCCATCTTGCAAGATGGTTTTCCCGAACAAATAGCTAGTGCCAAAATCATAGACTGAAGCTAAATATCAAAAAATGCAATATTGTATCCTTTGTTGAGTCATCTACACCAGGAACCTATCACATTGACAATAACCCTTAAGAGTTGACCCAGTCCAAGATTTGGGGACTTTTGTGGACAGTTACCTAACTTTTGGCCAACATGTGTCCAATGTCGTATGAAAGTCCTTCTATATTGTACAGCTTATAAACAAAGGGATTGTGTCTAGATATAGAGATGTCATTGACTCCCTTTACTCAGCCCTCATTAGACCAATCATTGAGTATAATGCCTCCTTTGGCATGTATCTTTCCAGACACTTGCAACAACTGACATGCTTACAGAGATACCTTACTAAAATTATAAGAGGCCTAAACAATATGCCTTACATGGACTGACTCAAACCCCTGTAACCTACAGATTGCTAAAAGGTGATCTGTGTCTGGCATACAAGGTATCCTCTGACCAGATACTGATGGGTTTACTGCATATTAGAAAGCCAGATAGTATTAGAAATACTCAGACTAGGGATCTAAACCTCTTTTGCAGCATCAGCAAAATGGTTTGGAGAGACAGGTATATTTCATACAGGATTCCACTGCTCTGGAGCAGACTCCCCATTCACAAAAATAAATAAATAAAAAAAAATAAATAAAAGCTCATCCCTGTACATATTCAAACTCAACTTGGATCTATGGGTAAAAGTTAGAAGATTTACCCCATGACTGCTCCCCTGTACTACTAATGGACAGAGGTAGCTCTTAAATGCTTTATGCCACACATGGGTTCCTCAGAAATCATCTATGGTATGTTCCCAGTTATTCTCACTAGGGATAATATATAACTGACACAGTCTAACACTAAATGGGATAGGTTAATTCAAGCACCAAAAGAGAAAGTGGCTAGGCTTGAAATGGCCCACAATGGTAGCTAGCCTAGTACTTTAACTTATGAACCTATTATAGTGATGGCTATATGATAAGGAAGAAATACTTTTCTTAACATTTTTGTTCTTCATTTAAAGGGTCAGTTTCATCTTTCATTTAAATATTTACAAAAATATTAACTGACATGCATTTCTACATTCTTTAAAACTGCGTGTATGTGCCATTTTCTTAATTTAGTTTACTCTCGTAACAGTGCTCTATTAGAAAATGACATTATGCAGTGCTAGACTGTCACTTAATTAATCTGTATGAGTTATTTTACCATGTCTGTATAGTTTTCTTTTCTCAGCCATTTTTAATCAACATTGCTCTTGCAACAATGTCCATTAATGCCAACATACAGAGCTATAACGACAAGAAGTAGCTATCGTCCCTTGCCTGATACATTATGATTGTGCATTCATTTCATTTCTTTTTTTTTTTTTTTTGCACCAGGGAGTTATGGGGCAGCAGCTCCCATTATGATTGCAATAATTATCTCATATATCCTGTTATTTACTTATTTTTTTAGCTGGAGTTTCTTTTTTAAGTGTGGGTTAAGTGGTTAGCAGTACCCCTTAAGACTTCTGTTGGTAACTTGCTGTGAACCTAAGCACTCACCCCCTGATCACAGTATGCAGCTGATAAGTAGTATAAATTTTCAAGACAGCAGAGCTTGCACTCATTAGAGTTTGTTTAAAGCACCCCACCTCTTAGGACTGCTGTGGTAAACTGCTAATTTGTTAATAATCAGACCTTGGAGTACAGTAAGCAGCTGATGAACATAATTTCATTGTATGTTTATTATATGGCAGTCTCCCATTATTATAGCAATGGCAATCTTTGAGCATCATTTATTCTGTCCCAAATTCCTAGCAACTACAACCATTGCATGCCAGCCATCAGTAAACCTGCTCCAAACTGCATAAAGAGATGTTGGGATACTATACTCCAAGGTAACCCATCTTATGTTGTAGAGTATATAGTTTTAAAGCATGCTTGCAGACTTAGATGTGTGCAAAATAAATGCTGTCTGCTAAAATGAAGGCAAAACAAAATCAAGAAGTGCTAAAAATAAAGATAAAAACAGTGAGCGGGGATCCAATTAATAACAATCAAACACCAGCTACAGCCTTTACAAACAACATCACTACAGACTTACTCATTGCAAAGTAATTGACAGAATTTATAAGATTTGCTGATGTCGCATCCATTTCACAAGTCTGTAAAAGTCAACATAAGGGACTTTAGCAAGAATTCCATGCATTGCATATAAAAGACCAGGCCAAAATGGAAATGTCTGTGCCACAACTGAGCTGCTTATATAGAATGCAGTGCATGTTGCAGACAGTAAGTTATTATTACCTCTGTAAATGACAGCTGTTGATTAATAATTAACGTTATGAGTATTGTGTTGGATTGTGATGCAGGAGATGAATGCAATATATTATCTGAGTCTGTATCAAGGTAATTAATTTGTCTAATAAAGTGTACAAGTGTCCATGTTTGCATTTTTGCATACTCAGGGCATTGGGACAGGATTGGCTGTATTGTGAGAATGAGTGCAAGAAATACATATTCATTTTTCCAGGTAGTGATCCCAAAACAAGTTTAAAAAACTTAACATCTTGGGTCACAATGCTTGTAAGGGAATTCATGTTGTACAGCTGCAGATTAAATCAGTAGCTATTACAGAGTTCAACAAAAGCTAAACAAAAGATCAGAATGATACATCTGGTAATACTTAAGTAGCAAAAAATCTGAATATGTGCACTATTGAGAAACATAGCTGTGGTAGCAACTATTTCAGGAACATTCAATAGCAGAAGCTAAGAAACATGATGTTTTGCATAAAGGCACATATTGTGCCAGAAGAGACTGCAGAACTTTCAAGAATAATTATGGCAATATGAATATCACACATGTTAAAATCCTTTGATTAGTACACCACTGTGTTTAGAAACATAATTCTCAAGATGTGCTTTCATGTATTAAAGACTTAAAACTAAGGTGGCAGAGCTATTATTTGTGCTCAGCTGCAAGAAGCCACAGTAAGTAAAATCACAAATCTCATCTAGGCATGATGATGTTTAAATAAATTGTTAATAATGCTCTATATTGTCTAAGATGTCTCAACAGATAAAATAAATGGTACAGAAAGGTTTACTATCAAAATATCAAAATTCATATGGTCGACGTTCATTTGGTTAAAATCATTACATCGACAGTTCAAAATATCGACGTTAAAATTTCTACATGTAAATGGCCGACACACACCTGCAAACTAACACTAGTGTTTTTGCAGGGGGGCTGAGCCCCCTGCACCCCAAACCCCCTGCTACTTATATATTACAACTCCATGATAGCACAACAGTGCTGACAAGGATAAATCCTTGCCTGTTGTCAACATAATGTCAACAGAAAGTCGGCTGCACTGTCTGTCAACCAAATGAACTACTTAATATTAATGTTTTGACCAAATGTGTTGAACATATGAATGTTAGACCATATGAATTTTGACATTTTGATAGTAAACCATACATAAATGTGGTATGTAGCATTTTATAAATTAAACAGGAAACAGTACCTTATAATATTCATTATTTACCATAACTAAGAGTGGAAGTTGGTAACAGATGCACACATTGTCTGTTGTAAGTAGGCTGCTGCTTAAAATGTCCAGACATTGTGCAGTAATGTGATACCAAACGTCAAAGGACTGTTACAGTAATAAATTCTATTGTGGCAGCTATGGAAATCCTTACAAAATGATATCAGATAATGGTTCTCGATGAGCCAGGAGTTTTTTTTTTAACTTTCCGTGGTGGTGCAACAGTAGCGTTGTTGCCTCACAGCAAGAGGTTCTCCTGTTCGATTCTTGGCTTGGGTTGGGAGTGCCTTCTGTGTGGAGTCTACATGTCCTCCCTGCAGTTAAGTGGGCGTTCGAAAGACATGCATTGAATGGGCATGCCTTCATTGAAGGTTGGGCATCGGGCTGGCAACTCGACACCATAGAAAACAACTGTTAATCATTAGCAGACCGGAGTTCTGCTGTGGTGACCCCTAACTGGGAAAAGTCAAAAGACAAACAACAACAATGAGTAGGAATTCAAATCTGTTTTCTCTAGTCCTAGCTGTTCACAAAACAATAGGTACATAAAAAGAATGCCCTAGATAGTAAAACTATCTCATTAGAAAACATAACAAATTGGAGTTCTCAAAATGTCCATTCTTAAGTAGAGAGCTATACTATTGCAAGCTGTTGGATACACTATTTTAAGCTATGTGTCTTTCTCCAGCAGAGTTGTTGATGAATGAATTTAAGTCAAAACTACTGATTTTATTTTTAACCAACACTTGTCCACTGTCATAAGAAAGTCTTTCTATACTGCACAGCTTAAGAACAAAGAGTTTATGTCTAGATCTAAACATGAGATTGCTGCATTTACTCAGTCCTCATTAGGCCAACCATTGCAAATGCCTTATTTGGCTTGTATCTGTCCAGACACATGCAACAACTGGCCTTCATAGATACAAAGGGATACAAGGCCTAAACAATATGTCTCACCTGGGTCAACTCAAAGCCATGTCTCTTTACTCAGTATCCTACAGATTGCTAAGAGGTGACCTGTCTGGCATACAAGGAAACTGCTGTTGAGTTGTGGCAGTGCTACCAATATAAATAAAAGCTTTACTATACTAGGTAGTCAAAATTATTTGACTTTTAAAGAAAGTTGAAAAGGTTAAGGGTGTTACTTGGTCAAAATCAAAATGCTGATATCTCACAGATGGCATACTTGGTTTTATCTGATACAAGGTCCTATCATGGAAATGCAGAGCAGAAACTGGAAAGAATTAACTAACCTGCCAGAATTTATAGATAATCAGTTGTCTGTGCATCAAGACAAAAATATTTATTTATTTATTTATTTACATTTGTTTACCGGGAAATTCTGACTGGACGCAGGTCCTTTTTCAATGGATACCCAGGGAGAAAAGCTCCACATTATGTACATGATAAATAGAGATACAAAGTTGCAGCAATAGTAAACAACATTAGAGATTGTTGGCTTTAATACAATAACAAGATATTGATTATCAATAGTATCTATAGTAAATGTTGCAAGTTAAGATAGTTTATTGTTGTTTATAATATTAGTAACAAAGTTGTCAGACATGATTTTAAAGTATATAAAGACAACTAGTGAATTCTGACTGTGGTTAGAAGTGGTGGTAATATTTATTGGATTTACCAGAGTTTGAGAGATCATCACCATATCAGAGTGAAGCTACCTTGATGGGTGATAGTTCAGCTTTTTATACAATTAAATTTTAATCAGATATTCAAGTTGCTCATAGTGACAATTCTAATCAACCTGCTACATGTAGTTATTCTAGGTTTGGAGGACTGATTACAAAGTAATTTAATATAATTACTGAATCAAGTGAATTGATCTTCATAGTTCACTTTATATCTGTGTACAACACAACACACAAATATGTAACATAAGGCATAAAATAAAGCTTGCTTAAATGTAGAAATAGAGTTTAGCAATATGTGATTAGCATCCATACTAAATGACTGTAGCTTGAAAAATAAGGAATTTGCTTAATGGACATGTCTCCTACAGAATCAACCAAAATGTATGCATTTCACACTGTCAGCAAACAAGCTGACTTCTTACAGACTTAAAACAGGATGTATTATTTTTACATGGTCAGTAAAAGCAAATATATGAAAACAGGATGTATGCATTTCACATTGTCAGTAAAAGCAAATATATGAAAAACAGGATGTATGCAGCTTCTTTAAAGAATGGACAACAGGACATGTTTCTATCATATAACACTGTTAACTAAGGATGTTTGAATGATCAAGTTAGCACTTGTCCACAAGGTGTTTCCTTAAAAGACAATACCATTACAGGATAAAAATATGTTTTTCTGCAAACACCAGCAAACAGATGTTCTCATACAAAGTCCAAAATAGAATACCAAGTGAAAAACAGGATTTGAACTGCGTGACTAAAAAAGAACTGTAAATCAAATTATGTTAGAGATAATGGTATTTGTGTAGGAGCACACTTGTTTCGAGGTAATATTGTATCTCTCACATCATCCATGCTGTTTGAGAAGTAAAGTAGAAAAACAAAAAAATAGACCAGCAAGGGCAAATCCAGATGTAAAGTATATATTCCAATTCTTTATTAACAGACCGGTTTCGGCATTAACTGCCTTCTTCAGTGTAGGACAAACAGAAAATGTCCTGTTAGCATACATAATATATATTAAATAAGAACCAATAGGCATTGATTAATCATGAATATTCATGAGAGATTGAAAAATGTGAAATACAACCAAAGCCTAAAAAGTTTCGTCATGCAAAACATGAAAACAACTAGCATAATTAATGTGACACCTACTATAATTCATAAATATAGAATACAATGAAAAGCCTAAAGCTTAATAAAGCTTAATAAAGCTTAATACAGTCACTCGTAGGAACTGATGTAAAAAACAATGTCAGGATACAAAATGAAAAAATAAAAATAAACATGTTATCTTAGAGAGATACCCTATGAACAAAACTATTGTCAATAATACCCTATTAAAAAATAAATGGGTATATGTACTACAAATAACCTGAAAATAATGGAGATGAATGGAAAACATCTCCATTTAACTCTAAAAACTTAATTGTGTATGATCAAAAATTGTCCTGAAAATCCTACATATAATCAGCAATAACCTATGAGAAATGAAAAACATATGAATATATATATAACTAGACATACTATACTCATCTATGTAATGTAACATCCAATATGAAAACCAACTATGTGTAACCCTTGAACATGCAATGTAAAGAGACCCAAAGAAATATCATACTAAGAACATATTCATCAAAACATGAGAAAACATTCCCAAAAAGGGATGTAGTGTCTGTATAACAAACACTAAGACACTACCTGTAATCTTATGAACAGAGAAATTCAATACATATAGTCAATTACAGGTGATCATTTAGACCAAGAGGGAAAAAATCCCCCAAAATTGGTGATCCAGTATTTTTCTTTATAATCCAAAAGACCATGCCATCCCTGTTTATGACTGCGATCACCTGTAATACAATCAATGATCATGAACCTGACTTTTGCCTTATGATGTTTGAAAGTGTATTGATACAGAACACTGTTGGGTTTGGCAATATCATACTGAAAACATATTCATCAAAACATAAGGAGACATTCCCAAAAAGAGATGTGATGTCTATATATCAAACACTGAGACACCATCTGCAATCTTATGTACAGAGAACTTCGATACATACAACCAATTACAGGTGATCATTTAGACCAGGAGGGAAAAGACCCCCCAAACTGGTAATCCAGTATTTTTCTTTATGGTCCAAAAGACCATGCCAACCTTGTTTATGACTGCGATCACCAGTAATGCGATCAATAATCATAAAACTGAATTTTGCCTGATGATGTTTGAGAGTGTGTTGATACAGAGCACTGCTGGGTTTGTGATTCTTAATATCACTGCGATGTTCATTCATTCTTGATCTAAGGGCCCTTGAAGTTTGGCCCACATAAAACGCACCGCAATAACAGGTTGCTAGGTACACAACCCAATCACTACCACAGTTGCCAAAGGTTTTAATATTGTATATCTTGCTGGTATTACGACTAGAAAATTCCTTGGATTTATTCATCAAGGAACAAGACCCACAATGGCCACAAGGAAAGGAACCAAATAACTCATCCCCTTGTAATGTAAGTTGTTTATAGGTGGTACCCCCACTACCTATGTGTTTGTAATGAGATAGATAAGAACCCAATGTTTTGCCATGTTTATAAGCAAATTTACATTGTTGCCCTAAAAGTGACCTCAAATGATAATTAGCAAGCAAAATATTCCAGTGTTTATTGATGATATTCCTGATCATATTAATATTCCTGCCATAGGTAGTGATAAATCGTATGGTAGTATTCAATGTAGTGTTTGTCTCAGATTTATACTCCAACAACTTTTCTCGGTTCATATGATTAACCCTACATCTGGCTAGATTGATATCTTTATGATCATAACCCCTGTTGACAAATCTGGTACATAAATCCATGCTGGCTGATTCATATTCAGCATCCTGAGAACTGAGGCGCTTAATGCGCATGAATTGTGAAACTGGAATACTCCTGATAGTGTGGCGTGGATGCATGCTCGAGGCATGTAACAAAGTGTTGTATTGCGGATACTTACGGAAAACCTTACAAGATAATGTGTGGTCCTGGTTTTGGAAATAGTAACATCCAAGAAATTGATAGTATTCTGATCAGATGTTAATGAAAATTCCAGTCCCCAAACATTACTGTTAAGGTAATCAACAAACTCATGTAAGTAAGCCAAATCCGCCCGCCACACTAACCAGCAGTCGTCCAGATATCGTCGCCAGATATCCATCTCAACCTGGTAGATGTTGTGCTGGTTGTCATAAATCATGTACTCTCCAAAGTAAGCCATAAACAGGTCAGCATAAATGGGGGCAAAGGAAGCCCCCATTGCTGTACCCTGCAATTGCCAATAGCACTGGCCTTGAAAATATAACACATTTTTATTGAGTACATGTTCCGACAAACAAATTAGTAGAGTATTGAACCCGGGAGAGTACAAATTTGCCCTATTGAGCCAATATTCAAGAGATTGTAGGCCTGCCCAATGTGGAATACTGGTATATAATGCCTTGACATCCAAGGTGCATAAATACCATCCTGGTTCTAACTGGGTATCCTCAATGATCTGTAAAAATTGGGTTGTGTCCTGCAACCTGGACCTAATCAAACCCAGCAGAGGTTTAAGATATTTCGTAAGAAAGGCTGATAAAGGTTCAGTGAGAGATCCTATTCCAGAAACTATAGGTCTACCAGGGGGTTTGTTCAATGATTTATGAATCTTTGGCAAAAGATATAAAATCTGTTTACGAGGCTCAGAGACAGTCAAGGAAGAGAAACTTTTTTTATTAATAATCCCCTCCTCTAAAGCAAGTTTCAAGAAGGAATCAATTTCTTCTTTGAAATGAGGTGTGGGGTCTATGGGCATGTGCATATAACAAGTTTTGTCTGATAATTGTGACAAGCCCTCCTGTATATAATCATCAGTGTTAAGAACTACCACTGCACCTCTTTTATCAGTTGAGAGTATTGTGATTTCTTTATTATTACATAATTCAGCCAGTGCCAACCTATCACCTGGAGTAAGATTGTTTTGTAACATAATATTACCATAGTTTTCAAAATGAAGATCCCTCATAACTGAATCCATAAATATGGAGACATATTTATTCATAGGTGGTTGAAACGATGATCTACCAAACCTAAATTCATCAGATACTTGTGTGTTCTCATTGGCAAAAAACAGTTTAAGGTTGAGATTACGACCAAAAGTTTGCAAATCCTGTATAATATGATACTCATGAGAAAAAAAGGCAGGTATGTAATTCAAACCCTTATTCAATAAAGCTGTTTGTTCCTCAGTTAGTAAAGTTCTAGAGAGATTCAGGACATTCTGATTAGATGTCTCAGCTGAGACTAGCTCAGAAAATTGGTCAATAGACCCTGAAAGGAAACATTCGGAGGTTCTTTTCCTGTGCTTCCTGCCCCCCCCGATGCCCTGTGCCACTTCTAAAGGGATGTTCCTGTTATTTTTCTTCCTATTTGGTGATCCCCTATCTGATGTTCCCTCACTATCCGTGAGCGAGGAATCATCCCCCGAAGTACTGTTAAAGGAACCATCCCTATTTTTCAAAATAGATCGTGGTTTCTTTTTGGTACGACTAGGTTCTGTCTTTGTTTGATTTGTGTCAGCAAATCTGACTGAACGACTAAACTCAAATGGTCTACCCCTTTGATAATCCGAATAGTCCCTATGAAATGTTTTGATTTTACGTTCCTTAATAATCCTCTCATGTTCAGTCAGATCTTGTGAAAGTTTTTTAATATTATCTTGATATTTTATAGAAGTTTCAAATTTGCTCACATCCGAACATATAGTCTTAATCTCCTGAATATTCATATCCACAATCCTTTCATAATATTGTAATAATATATTCACAAATAACATGGACCCTGTCTGTAAGG
>NC_056746.1:1071325405-1071327905 GCF_019279795.1 Protopterus annectens
TCATTTAAGAAAGGAAGAGCAAACTTGTTTTTGCTCCCAAACATGTTTTTGCAATATTAAAAACCTTGTTATATTCCTTTCCAGAAAGAATGCTGGTTAGAAAAAAATGAGTTAGGAGACAGGTACATATGAACAATATATTAGTGACATTAGGAACACAGACTTATAAATCTCATAGTGACTCTGCCACTGATGAAATAAACCAATTATTATATATGATATTATTGATATATATCTAACTTCAGGATATATAAAACAGAAAAAAGTGGAACGAGACTAATTCTGTAAAAGTTCATTGAACACTGCTGTTTAGATAGGCTTAATTAAACTCATAGGGTCCGATTCCAAAAGACTTGCTGTCAGTGTAAATAGCCACTTACTCTAAGAGCAGGGTAAGAGCAGGCCTTTTGGAATCTGCCCGCCAGTGTGAGCCTGTTTATAGATAAGCCTTCCAGCAAAGTAAGTCACTTAAACTGAGATTAATTGTTTTTGGGATCTGGCCCACAGATTTATTTCACAAACAGTAAAATGCCAGCCCCATTGAGGCTGCTCACATTTTACTGGTGAATAATCCCTGTACTGATTATACTAATGAAAGGGGGTATGAGACAATTTTACCCTGGGGAAAAAAAAAAAAACTTTCAATCATTTTATTCTCTTTTAAAAACCTGTCAGTCAAGTGAGCATGTGCCATGGTTAATGAAAGCAAGTGTGTATTATATTCTGTCTCTCAACTGAAAGAAAGATTAGGTTTCTGTTGGTGCTGTTTTGATACAGACAAGCGCATTTATATTCCATATACAAACAGAAAATGAATTAAGAATGTACAAAAATGAAATTTGCTTTTAAAGCATTTCTAATGTTTACATCCATTTGTAACTATATGCACTACTAAGTATTTTGTCATTCTTTGCAGAATGGTATATTTCATCCTTACAAGTTGCTCTTTCATGCCATATGCGAATGTTTTAAATAAGACAGATCTATACACTGAATCCTGTTTAATCTGGCTGCGTATCAACCCTGATTACAGTGAATGTTTTTACTAGTGCCTGGTATTGTTTATTTTATATTTGCATTTATATCCCATGAACATTAGCTTTGCTTGGTTCTATTATGTCATCCAGAACATCAGAATGTAGAAGAACCAATACAATGAAAACTAATGCCCAGAACTCAAAAGGGTAAAAAAAATTAACTGCAAGTGTTTTTTTGCAGGTAGGCAAACCTATCCTGACCCCTCCTCTAATGTGGAGGCAAGTCCCATGCATCCAGACTTATATATACCAACTCCACAGCTGCACCAACTCAAAGAATGGCGGTATCTTCTAGAAATCACATTGGCAGTGATCTTCTATGGAAAACCATGATCAATGTAGTGCTGATCAAAGTCTTTTGTTAGAGGTAACTGATGCTTGGGACTTTTACCTTGTTCACCTCTAGAAATACTGCTCTGGGATCCTCCTCACAGGCTGCTTTTTAAATAAGAACTCTTACACGTAACATACAGTCAGAACATTAGAAGTGTGGTTGCCTCCGCAGCAGCTGATGTAAATTATTGCTTCTAGATGTGTTTATTCCTTGGAAAACTTGTATTGAGAATTTTAATTCAAACATAATGTTTCAAAAATTCCTGCTGCACCATCTCAGGCTATTGGATTTCCAGAGTCCCACTGGATTTCATTTAAATAGGTTTGTCGCTCATATCCTCTTCATAAACTCTTTGGCCTTGTTTTCATCCATATTTTGGTTATAACAGAACTACATATCATATTCATTGGCTCCATGGATACTGCATAGCCTATTGCTTTACTTAATACGTGGCTTACAAGTGCACCAAGTTATTCTACATTACATATCATGTCCTTAGATGTGTTGGTCTAGTTTTGTGATATTGTCAGCAACTGGGTTTACAAGTCTCATTAAAACTGTTTCTATTGTCAATGGATTTTTAGTTAACCATTTCTGTTTGTAGTCAGTTTTACTTCACAGTGATGTATACATATCTCATCCATAGAGAAGGCAACAAAGACATGTTCATATAAAATATGCTGGTATTTGGTTAATAATCTATTTTACAGATGACATTTAACAGAATGATTCGAATTGTCATCTTCCACTTCCTTTTCTTTTTTTTTTAATTTTGGTACTCACTCATTTGTTTCATTTCACACTCCACTTTAATGTGCTACATTCTCTTCTACACAAGAAGAGATTACTCATTAGAACTTTTATAATTGTTTTACTACATAATATTATATTGTGACTTACGTACCTCTGCCTTACACTATACACTGTAAGTCCAGCAGTACAAATCCTTTAGAAAGCACCTTTTACTTTCCTTTACATTGTAACAGACTCCTTTCTATGAGCTTTACTAAGGCTGAAAAGGCAAACATATTCCCATCTCTTGTTATATAATGGTCATCAATAACTGTTTATCTATAGTAACCTACTCTAACCATTTATAGCACTTTGTAGAGATCTCTTCACATGTACT
>NC_056746.1:1071332905-1071337905 GCF_019279795.1 Protopterus annectens
CAGGTTGACAGCAACCTCTCCTTTGACCACCACATTGCCACTGTGGTCAGAAAGTCCTTCTATGTGGCACATCTCATTACCAAGGGTTTTGCATCCAGGAAGAAAGAGGTCATTGTCTCTCTCTACTCTTCCTTCATTAGACCATTCATTGAGCATAATGCCCCATTTGTCATGTACCTCACTAGACACCTGCAACAGCTGGAGAGGCCACAAAAGTACCTCACAAAGAGGATCCTAGGCCTTAAACACATGTCCTACATGGACAGACTCCAAAAACTCCAGCTTTTCTTTGCCTCATATCGCCTACTAAGAGGCGATCTCTGCTTGACTTACAAAACCATGTCTGACCCAGTTCTGTTAGAAATGCTACATCTAAAGAAATCCCAATCCCTCCACACCACATGCTCCAGAGACCTCATCCTTATTACCACAATCAACAGAACATGCTAGAGGGGCAGGTTCATAACCCAGAAACTGCCTATGCTATGGAATAGACTTCCCATACATGTCAAGGAGAGCACCTCACTGGCCCTATTCAAGAGAAATCTTGATGAGTGGATGGGAAATAGAAAGTTCATCCCAGGGATCACTCCAGTGGCTCTACTCGATAGAGGCACTGGGAACTATTGTGGGGTGGCACAAAGCCAGGGCAATTCTATGGGCTCGGCTTGTAAAGCCTCCAGGGCCATTAGCCTCGTACACATCTATGAACCTATGAACAATGTATTTACAACTACAGCATGTCCTACAAGGGAAAGTTCCTTCAAAACAATTATTTAACCCTATATTTATTTGCATCTTAGCTTGCACATTGAAACACTGTACAAGCGTGATCCCTGTACTACATATATATCTAAAAAATTGCATCATTAACAAGAAATTTCTAATAATATTTAACTAATTCAACCAATTTATCTGCAAATATATTATAAACAATAACAAAATAAATAGTCTACTTCAGCTACGCTTTCTTCAGGAAAAACTGTTAAATCTTTATGACTGTATAACTTAGAGGTATTTATTGTCCCATAAAAGGAATCCATTGCTTTTCCTTCCTGATAACCTCTTGTTGTAAACGCATGAATTGTTTTCTGTGCTTCCATTAAAAATTTTTATAATCCCTACATACTGTATGGAAACTTGGTAGTTCTCCATATGGCAAAGAAAAGTTTAAATGTGGCAATGGCAACTTGTACCATGTAAATACTGGCCATTACTTGTTAACTTTCTATAAAGCCGCGGTGGTACAGCGGTAGTGTTGTTAATTCACAGCAAGAGGTTCTTCTGTTTGATTCCTGGCTAGAGTGCCTTCTGTGTGAAGTCTGCATGTCCTCCCCATGGTCGAGTGGCCTCTGAAAGACATGCGTGAAGGAGCGTGCCTTCGCTGAAGGTTGGGCATCAGGCTGGCAACTCGGCACCATAAAAATCTACTGCCAATCATTAGCAGACCGGAGTTCCGCTGTGGCAACCTCTAACTGGAAAAAGACAAACAACAACTTGTTAACTTTCTATGTATTGTTGTTTTAGCATTACCAATACCTAACCTTTGTAATTCTAAATCTAAAAGAGATCTTTCCTCCTATTTGTAAACCATCAAATTTAAAGTCAAATATATTGTTTTATATCAACAAATTTTATTTTGACCATCACAACAAATAAAAATTAAATTGTCTATGTATCTAAAATGTTTAATTATACATTTTTTCATAAATGCATGTTCATACATATATTTTTACTCTAATAAGCTCGTCACTAAATTAGGGTACATGGGCAAAATAAGCTCCTATTGTTGCACCTTTGAAAAGTCTTTTGGATTTTCCCGGTTAGGGGTCGCCACAGAGGAACTCCCATCTGCTTGCACCTTTGAAAAGTCTTTTGGACTTTCCCAGTTAGGGGTCGCCACAGCGGAACTCCCATCTGCTAATGATTGGCAGTGAATTTTTATGGTGCCGAGTTGCCAGCCCAACACCTAACCTTCAAAGAAGGCACGCCCATTCACGCACGCACCTACCTGCATGTCTTTAACATCACTCGACCATGGGGAGGACATGCAGACTCCCCACAGAAGGCGCTCCAGCCGAGAATTGAATGGGAGAACTTCTTGCTGTGAGGCGACAATGCTACTGCTGCACCACCACAGCCATTGTTGTGCCTTTAATTTGATGAAAAAGTTTTTTATTGAAATTGAAATAGGTATTAGTCAAAAAAAATATATCAACTCTCTAGCATAACTCACTACAGGATTATCACCTAAAAATAATTTATGACCTCTATGGCAGGAACATGTTTGATGCTAGTATACACACTCTTAACATCCAGTGCCACCCAATACATGACCATGTAAGATCAGAAATTTTACTCAAAAAATCACGAGCATCCTTAACACAAGAAGGTAATTTTATAACTTAGGGGAGTAAACATTCATGTAAAAACAGACCAATATTGTTGAGAAAACATTCATACTTTAAGGGCTTTTCATCCAGAAAAAAGGAGGTCATTGTCCCACTGTACTCATCCCTCATTAGACCCATTATAGAATACAACGCCCCATTTGGTATGTACCTCTCAAGACATCTGCAACAACTGGAAAGGCTGCAGAAATACCTCACTAAAAGAATCACAGGCATAAAGCAGATGCCCTATGCTGACCGCCTTAAAAAACTCCAGCTATAATCTGTCGCATATCATCTACTCCAAGGCGATCTCTGCTTAACATACAAAACCATGTCAAACCCAGAGCTGTTGGACATGCTACACTTAAAGAAATCCCAATACCTCTGAGCCACATGCTCCAGGGATCTAAACCTTGTCATCACAATAAACAAAACATGCTGGAGGCATAGGTTTCTGACCCAGAGACTCCCCAGACTGTGGAATAGACTGCCCATACATGTCAAGCAGAGTGCCTCTTTGGCCCTCTTCAAAAGGAACCTTGATGACTGGATGGAAGATAGGAAATTCACACCGGGGATCACGTCAGTCGCTCTGCTAGACAGGGGTCCAGGGAAGTAAATAGTGTGGGAAGAAATAGCCAGGGAATTGTTATGGCTAGGCTTGTATAGGCCATAGGGCCGATAGCCTGCTACCAACCTATGAACCTATGAACCTATGTTTAAATAACAGACTGCCCTGGAAGATCAATGGGTTTTTATGTGTTTTCGTTAGACAGTAAATAGTATTAAGTTTGCATCCCTGGGTATTAAATTTTCTTGCAATATCCTCCCTACTGAAATAATACAACCTATATCATTTTTCTATTAATTTATTATATATTGTTATTGCCTCATCAAAAATTCTCATATCTTCTTTAACATAAGTGGATTGATCTTCTAAGTGAAAATAACATACACGCATACTGTTTGTGATGTAAAACAACTATATTATTACCTTTATCTGCTATTTTAAAAATTAGATACTTATTATTGCTCATTTCCTTCCATTCTGCTTTAGTCTAATTATAATTAAAATTATGTGTGTTTGACATAAAAGCCATAAAAGCATCTTCAGCAGCAACATTTAATGCAGCAGAAAATTGTTTTATATTTTTATTAACAAAGTGGGGTATGAATTCACTTTCACATTTAATTGTTGAAGTATTCAATGGACAACATGTGTTAATTTGATCTAAATCTAAAGAATGAACAAGCACAGGACTCTGTCTAGTTCCAACCTCATCACCAAGAGTGTTGAGGAAAAAAATAATGAAGAACTAGTGGTCTTAAAACTTCCTTAATGAGCTCAGTCCCAATAATCTCCAGAAATCTTGAAATCTTAAATCTAAATCTGTGATTCACAAATAAAACTGTCATCAATACTACTACTGCTATTTAAATCACAGTCAGTATCATTTGTAGCAACATTCAAATCTGTCATTTCCACATTCTTGTACTTAGCTTGTGAAAATGGTGTAATAAATGCAATTTAGAAACCACCTGTAAAGTTTTTGCCTTAATTACATAAAGGCTTGGTATAACAGTAGGAATACATTTCAATCCTAAATTTAGGACAGCAAAACTAATGACCTTAGGATGGAATTTATCAGCTTCAGTGTTAAATTTTGAAAATTCATGAATAATATCAATATCTATGATGTCCCCATGCTGGGCCAGTAATCAAGGAGCCTGAATCCTCACTACTGACACTGGAGAGGGATGTGCACTTGGAGCAAAAGTGGATACACTCAGTATTTCCAGATGCAGACCTCTCTGCATCAAGCACAATTTCCCTGAAGAACACACAGAGAACACACTCAGCCTGGGTCTGGATTTCTCTATAATGTATCTCTCTCCAGGTCCCCAATAAGACTCCCTACTGGTACAGCTGTAGGGTTAGGTCCTTGGCTGGAGTGTCCAAGCCAAGTCCTCCAGCACCCTCTCTATAAGACCAGTGCTTTGTGTCCCTGCCCCAAATAGCTGACACACAAACAAACACACACACATACCTGGGAAAAGCTGGCACAGATTTACCTGCAGTGTCCTCTGCTGCCCAGAGTATAAGGTAGTTATCACTGCCACCAAACACTCCAAAATCAGCTACTCTAAGGCCCTTAACAAAGGGTGTTCAATTATACTGTGCAATATTAATACTAATACATATGGCAATAGTTGACCAAGACAGCTAGGCTTTCAGGAGCAACCAAAACAGTGTCACCAAATAAATATAAGCACTCTCAAAGGTTAAATACATTCTACAAGGACTATCCACAATAAACGTTTCAAATATATTTAATAATAAATAATAACAGAACATGAAAACACTGAATATATATTCACAGTAAACCACATAGTTCAAATCACAGGGAATATTGAAAAGAACATTGATGGACAGACACAGACAAATAAAGAAAAACAATATCTAAACTAAGCTTCACTATATTCCTGACTGAATCTAGGAGAATTACTATTCCCTAATAACTTACTTGATAGAGAAAGGCACAATGAAATATGTGAGCAGTCTTTCTGGTTAGGTTCCCTGAAAGAGAATACTCCTTACTCAGAGAT